>NC_092868.1:38590702-38620120 GCF_032062135.1 Pyxicephalus adspersus | reverse complement strand
AGTGCAACAAATGTAACAATAAATTAATTATATAGCAACATAATTGCTATGATCTCACCAGTGACAGCTTAACAGATCCTCCTTAATCACGCAGCTGAAATCTAATGAAGCATTAAAGATTCTAATTGACTGTAGATACGCACAGAACAGAGAACAGGTATGCGCTAATTAATTGCTATGATCTCACCATTGAGCTTAACAGATCCTCCTTAATCACGCAGCTGAAATCTAATCACCTTAATTGGCAGATTCGCGACCCCTATTGCTCATTATTATCAAGGCAGGAATCCGGCTGGCAGTGAGGAGGCGAGTGTACGAGCGCACTTGACTCCGGAACGCGGAAAACCGGCTCGCTGGAAGCGCGAAAGTACGCGCGACCAGCGAGCGCAGATTTTATTGATGAATTAAGGCCAGTGTGTTCTGGAAAGGATGCAGGCACCTACCCTGGCTGAGCACATGTTCTCATCTCTGCCCCTGCACTTCCCGCATTTTCCTAAATATCCTGTTGGGGTTTTTAAGGCCACTATCAGGGGCAGGAAAAACTTCAACAATTTTATTTCTATAAAGCTAGCAGATATAAAAAGGCAGACCCTGACACAATGAAAATTTATGTAAAAAAAAAGAATCATATCTGTAGGCAAATACAGAACAGCTTGGAGCTGCTGAGTGAGGGAGGTGGGCGAAGGGCAGATATAACCAGGGGGCTAGGGGAAGCAGAAGGCGGAGAGCTATGAGAGGAAGGTTAGTATTGGTTAAAGTTAGGAGGTCAGGGATAGGTTAGAAGTTTGAAAAAAGGGGTGGGGAAGTTATGTGGTAAAAGGGGGAGGAAGTAAGGGTAATTGAGGAAGAAAAGGGAGCAAGTTTTCATCCCACCCCCCTGTAAAATAGGGGGATTATGGGTATTCATTTAGGATAGTGGTTGGGGTCCTCAAGTATCTGTAAGTTGTGTATGGAAGAAGGCAGTACTATCTCAGGTGTGGAAACTCCTAAAGGTTTATGTTAATCTGGGTTACCTTAAAGGCACTGAAGGAGGGGCTGTGAGTAGTGGGCTTATTCTTGAGCCAGTGGGCTTGCAGCTAGGAACAAAAATTCTATTTTACCACTTCACATGGTACAGTTTAGTGATTGGTGCCTCCGAAGGTTTGCAATAGTCAATCATGTAATACAGACATAAAAGTTCTAAATGTAAAGAATCATAATTTTAAGTAAAACGCTATTATTTTTGTATAGGTATTATTATTGATGGCTATTTATCTTAAGTTTTAAATATGTGTGTTGTAAATGTTATTATTTAAATGTTTCAATAAATAATTACCATTTCTCCATAAAAGTTGTGTCTTAGTTGTAGGGAAGTAGAATGAGGAAATGAAACGGTGGGGAGTGGAGAATGTAGAAAGGGCCGATGGGTAAGTATTGCTAAATCAGGTGGTGAACATCCTAGCTACCTGGGTCATGATCCCTGCTGTGCCTTTGGTCTTATTTTTATTATTTTACTTCTGATGACATTTTTACTTTTTATTCATGAATGTTAATGAATACTTATTTATGTAAAACCCTTGTCATTTGGGTATTGCAGGCCTTTAATAAGCTCCTGCCCATGTTGACACTGTAACAGTCACATTTCAAGAGTTCCAAGTGCATATGAAAAAGGATGAAAACCACAACAGTGTGCACATTATTCTAAACTTCAATGTGCAATCTACCTGCAAAGCATTGTTCAAGAGAATACTGGACATGTGTTTTGCAGGCAATCCAATGGTCAAGTAACTCAGATATGAACTTTAAGCAAATGAAATGGATGTAAGTACATTTTTTTATATTTATAACATATGCATAAACTACATGCATTGCTTAACTGCAGCAAAACAGATCTAGCATCCTATCAAAACCCACGACCCCGCCAAACCAGTACCAACCCTCCCTTAAACCTTTATTTAAATATCCGCAAAATAAAAATTTAGTTAATCGCCCGCAGTATTACAACAAATAACATTTTATTCAAATAAAATATACCAAATTAACAATTCTTAAATATAAACCATAACCTAAAATTAATACCAAATAACAAAACATAAATTAACATTGCTACCTTATTAAACATTGAATAACATTATAGCAAACAATTAACCAATTTCTGCCTCACAGGTTGTTTGTCCTCTTGGGCACCCAAGTACACCGGTGGTCTGCTTCACCATGATGAAGGTATGTATAATTGCTCCCAGCCGCAAAACTTCCCAGCTACATAACCTTTCTTTTAACCACAAACCACCAGCAAATATTAATAAAAAAAATGAGGACTCCACATAAGTCCCCAACCCAACAAAACATTTTACCAAATAACCAGTAACCCCCAAGGACTTAAACTGCTTTTTTCTTTTAACCCCAACCTAAAAAAACTTTAAACCCACTCCAACCATCATAAAGAAGGAGTGGGAGGGACCTTTTTCTTCTTCCCTTCTGCACCCCCAGCCCCCCCCCACCCCCCCTTTAACACCATTTCTCACTAACTTTTGAAACTAAATTAACCCTTTGCTAGCCTACTCCCTGTTTGCCCAGTCATGCCGGTCCTCCTTTATGCTCCTTTTACTTGCTCACTCCAGGCCTGACTTTATGTTACATTTGCCCTGCCTTTTCTTGCTTGTGTTTGTTTTTGACTGTCTATGACCACAGCACATAAACACATTTGCATATTTTAAGCACAGTGTAAGGCCCTGGTCAGCCCCAGTATTCACTAGATGCAAGTTCCTTCAACCTAATGCAGCAGTCTTCACCTTTAGTAAACCCACGCTCAGCCTTGGGAGACTTATTGTGTCTCCCAGCACACGGTTGCCCCCAGGACTTAGTGCACAAAGTATGGTGTCTGGGGATAGGCTGGCACCAGATCAGGAGCCCACAGATAAGTAGTACAAAAATGACCAGGCAATCCAGAGTACAAAGCTAAAGTCATACATGGGTGATCAGTCCACCAATGAGGGAGTAGGCACAAGCAGAGTCGAGGTCACAAGCAGAGGTCGGTCCTGGCTGAGTACAAACAATGAGCCAGGGAACAGGCAATGCTCAGCAACATAAAATCACACAAGAATCTCTCCATCACAGATTAGCCCAGCTAATGCTACAACAGACACTGGGCAATAGGAGCAGAGAGACTATAAAAGTCCCAGCAGCCAATGGCAGCATGGGATTCTGCTTATCAGCGTGCAGATTCAGTGCAGGGGATGCCGAAAGGAAAAACACAGCTAAAAAGAGACAAGGGAGCTGCAAAACTGCATAGCACTAAATCCTAGAACTCCTCTGCTGCTGCGAGCTCTGTCACCGGAGGGAATAGGCTATACTGTGGTGGGACACTGGGAATAATGGCCTGAAGAGAATCTCCTAACATACAGTGAAAATGTTTTTAAGTGGAACTAAAATCAAACCTTATCTTGTTCTTTTAGAGGTACCACATCATTATTACTACTAGGAACAGAATCCTTTTTTTATAAAATGAGTACTGGAAAGGCTTAAACGCCCAATAGTAATATACTATAAAATAGGTGGAATTTTGCTTTGACATACGGACAAAGACAGGTAAGATAACTATATGGGCAACTAAGAGTGATTGGCAAGTTGGGAGAAAGATTTTTTATGTATGTATATTGTGACACCAAGGCAGGATTGGAGGTGGAAGGGAGATATATTTGCCCAGGATTCCTCTTTTATGTGAGGTATATTTGCCCAAGATTCCTCTCCTGTGTGTAGTAGCAGGTGGAAGACTCTCACCTGGGAGATAATTATTGAAGAAGCACTGAGGGTGGGGATATAACAGAGCCAGGAGCTCAGTCAGTAGCTTGGCTTGGAGAGACACAGACAGGGGTTTGTGTCAGTGCAGCTCTATTTGGAGAGACACAGACAAGGGTCTGTGTGTGAGTTCAGCTTGGCTTGGAGAGACACAGCCAGGTGGACTGTGTGAGAGAGCTCTGTTTGGAGACACAGACAGGTGGACTGTGTGAGTGAGCCCTGCTGGTGACACAGACAGTCGGTCTGTGAGGTAACTCTGCTGAGAGACTCAGAAAGTCAGTCTGGGTGAGTGAGCTCAAAAGTGAATAGAAGGTTGCTGAAAGCTTGGTTTTGAGCTGACAGGGAGAAGCCCTCCAGCTAATAGACAGGGATGTCTTGATGTATAGTAAGTGCCGGACAGGCAAGGTTTTCTTTTGCCGTTTTGTTATTTTATTTGCAACCTTTAATAAACCTGGCTGCAAGCGCACTTAAGGCACACACCTTGGTGTGTGATCTGAGTTGGATGAACCAGAAAAGTGTCCTTTGACCCCAGCAAAGGCTATCCTGAGCGTAACCCCTCACAATATATACTAGACGGCTGGAACATTGGATTGTATGTGAAGTATCAGAATGTGCAGGGAAAGGCTGTCAAATCAAACAATTTAATTTATAGCATACATGTGCCATATTATATAAAAATGGAAAACTGAATGAAAGATATATTGTACAATTGTTATTTAACTAAACTCAAGGGAGAAAAGACTCAATGTCACAACCATATTATTCATATATCATTATATATAATATTTTTATTAAAACAAAGTATACATACCTGAATTAGACTTGTTGATAGTAAGCCCCAGTATTGCCGAGCTCAAACTAGCACATGAAAAGCAACACGAGGCACCAAACAATTATGCAGCAGTTGTAAGCAAAACTCAAGGCTGGTAAGCGGTGACCAAGGCCAAGGAAAATCTGAAGGTGGCATTAGGCAGCATAAGTTTTGAGTGCTCAGATAGTGCTGCAGTGTAAAGAATATAACAGAAGGAGGGAGCGAAGGGACAGCAAGTTTAGCTGTTTGGCTAATGTTTTAAAAAAGGAAAAGCTTGACCAGCCACCCTGAAACATTACACTTTGCAAACTGTCAATAAAACATATAATATTATCTAATATTAACATTAATGCTTGGGTATTTTTTTGGGAAGATAACTAACATTTTTAAATGTTTAAAAGAAGAGGTTTTGGGGCACCTATAGATGACTACCCAACTAAAGCCTCCACCTGACCATACCATGTATTCAGTGAAACATGTAACATGGAAACAATGGTAGTTGAATTCCATTGTGTAAGACAGCCTGTTAGTATGTGAATTTTTGTTTGCTAGATTATTCTCCAAAGTCAATTCCCATTGTTCTACCACATTTAACTATCGTTCATTAGAAGACAATTCATGAAACTCAAATTACCAAGAAGTTTTTTTTTATTGCAAGTATACAATGATAATGTGCCTCTTTGTTCACACCTCCCTCCACTGTCTGGTTTCACCAGAGAATTATGCTAGCTAATTTCTTTCTAAATAGTGTTTGAAGAGAGCATTCATTCTTGAAATGTATATTAATTTTATTTTCAGGGAACAAACAGTTCTAATGCAATATAATACACTGAATACAATTAATACCAATTTATACCAAGCTACAATGTTCCTCTGAGAGCTACTATGCACAATACAATAGAGCAGATTGCTGTATCTGGATAGAAAACCATGTGTCAATACAGAACAGGTCAAGGTAATAATTTGATTTGGAATTTTCTATTGCACAAGCTGCAACATCACTATTTTAATATTTTTTTACACTGATAGAACATACCAGTTGGTATTTTTTCAGAAATATTTACATCATCATACTATTCCTGTTCATTTGCCATATTTATCTGCTTGTTCTCAAGTACCCCATTACTGCTTAATAGTAGAGGTTTTCATAGCAGAAAAAATCAGACTTGAAACAAAACTGGTCAGATTAGTTGTAGTTGTGAAATCCAATCAGATTTGGTCATTCCAAGTCAGAATTCATATTTTTAAGTTAGTTCTACTCTACTTGCAATGGCAGGTGTAGTATGGCCTTGCCAATTTAGCCACCAGGCGATGACAGCCGTCATTGTCCCGTGACCTACTATACCTGTCAATACCAGGTAAAGTATTGCCAGATTAGAATTAGGATTGCTCAAACTTGCTCAGACTTTTAATTCAAGGTTGGAATAGCTCTGATCAAAATTTAATCTGATTGGAATTTTCTGACCTTCACTAGAATAAGGAAGAAGCAGCATAAGCAACCCAATGGTTAATGAATTAACAAATAAACAATTATAGGAGACAGCATGGAGGTAAGTTTATTGCTGTTGTGGGGGAAATGTAATCTTGCATTGTAATGTAAACAAATAATGTAAATTGCCATAGTCCACAGTCCTCCATATTCTCTCGGCTTTGATTTTTTTTTTTATTTATGGTTACCTGGTATCTTTAATTGAGCTTGAAAATACTATTTTAAGTAGTATGTCCTAATTCCTGAGGTAGTAAACAAGGGCCATGTACATTTTACTGATTTACATTACCTCAACCATGCTTTTCCATTTAATGCTGCCTTGGGCCAATGACTGACATTTACGCTTTTTAGACCATAAAATGAAATTATCGTAGATCAATTCCAATATTTTCTAGAGGCATTGTAGGTGTCTAACCAAATAAAACTAATGATTTGCTTTCCTGTATGGTTAATCCAATAGCAAATTCTCTTTGTAGCTGATCAATAGTAGAGTAAGGCTGAAAGAATCTCGGTGGGGAAAAACATTTTTAAATAAGGAATAATAAAAAAAAACAAAAACAAAAACATAATAAGTGGTAATGTTAATATTAAAATGTGAGAGAACAAAACACCGTTATAATTTATTTATTACTGTGAGTACTAAGAAGCATGTGCAAGCTTTTGTAACGTAAGTGCAAACAGAGCCAACATCTGTAAGACTTTCTAGTCATGTTATTAATTACCCTTATAGGAGCTTACAATATAAAGTCTCTACAATAGAAGAGTAGATATAATATCTTTACCATTGTCTAAGGACAATTTGGAGTAAGCTAGTCCAGTCCAATCAGCATTGGGATTAAAAATAGGTTCCTAGGTAAAATCCACACAGAAAATTACCTTCTAACACCAATGTATAAGTATTACGTTTTTAATCCCCAAAAATATAGTACATTGCAGAAGACCAGTCCTTAGCCATCTGTTTTCTTTTCTTTTTGTCCCCTTCTTTTACTGCATCAATGGAGGGTACCATGATTGTCATCCAGACTATGTTAAAGGATGGGTGGAGGAAATTATTAGTTTGCAGAATAAAAGAAGACATTGTTTGAGGGTTTTAGCTGAATTTAGGGGAAGTGTGTCATGCTTGGGGGCACATGACCACTAGGGCAACAAGAGGTTATCACAGGAGCTGAACAGGGAAAGCATTGAATTAGCCAACAAGTGTACAGGATATGCTCAGCAGAACTTGGGGGCTCGGCACTAGTGGAGACACATTGCACGAACAATGAGTGCTGTGTCTCAGCTAACTGATAAAGCTTTGGAGCGCAGGCACGCCCCGAGTTAGAAGTGCACAAAA
The DNA here is from genome assembly GCF_032062135.1 of Pyxicephalus adspersus. NCBI lineage: Eukaryota > Metazoa > Chordata > Amphibia > Anura > Pyxicephalidae > Pyxicephalus > Pyxicephalus adspersus. The sequence goes on along the minus strand of NC_092868.1, from coordinate 38,612,710 downwards.
GCGCAGAAGAGAGAGGCACCTGCACTTTAGTGAGGAAGAGGTAAGTGTGACAATGTGACAAATACACCACATTTATGGCATGACCAAAAGGTATTTTCTGTGTGTTGTGGTACTTTGCAATGTATGTGCATCAGAGGTCCACCCGGTCAGCATGTTGGGGTACTATTATAAATAATACATTGCAATGTGCTAACATATGTAAAGAGCATGAATATACAGCAACACACATTGACAGCCAAGTGTAACTAGACCTTTAACATGCCAATGCAATTTCCAAAAATTTGCTAAAATATTATCTGGTGTTCTTGCCAAATAGATTCATGTTAATTTATTCACCCTTATAGGGTGGCCAATGTTTTGTTTCTGTTGTCCACTTGTCCTCCAGAAGTCTAGAAATCCATCTTTGAAGATGAGTGAAGACTACCAATGTTTGTACCATATTGAGCCTTAGTAAAGCAATGTAGTTTTCACATGTATTGATAAGAGCAGCTACCTATTTGCTATTTTTCGACCATGTAGGTACCCTCTTGGATTATGGTAGAATTTTCTAGCTTCTTTTTGAACAGAGTAGGAGTAACAGGTGATATCATTTAAGATTATGTTCTTTACTATTCAAGTTTCTGATAAACTTCTGATAGGTCTCAGTAAGTTTCCTTACTCAGCCACATTACCTGGGTTGTCATAGGGTTTTTTTTTAATGCCACCAACAGTTGAACAGTTGCCATCCTCTGGACATGATCATTAGTCTTCATTTAATCTTTTTAACTAGATAATTAACATAACATTGTTTACACCAGTAATATTTATTACCCAATTATCCCTTGAGAAGAGACGTTTAGGAGGGGATATGATCATTTTGTATAAATATATAAATGGTCCATATGGAGAACTCTCTTCCCTATTATTCACTTTGAGATCATTACAAAGAACAAGAAGGTACTCTTTGCGTCTGGAGGAAAAGAAGTTTAAGCTCCGGATAAGTAACAGATTCTTCACTGTAAGGTCTGTGAAAATGTGGAATCGGCTCCCTCAGGAAGTAGTTTTAACAACTATTATAAGTTTGCTTTAAGAAAAAGCTGAATGCTTTTCTAGAAGCACTGAATATAACTGGGTATTAAGGCTAGGGATGAGCGAGAATGCCTCTGGAGAAACTCCATTGAGAGTTTGCCTGGAGTTTCTCCATTGAGAGTTCATCTGCAGTTCAGTTCCCACAGTCACTGCAGTTCATCTGCAGTTCCTCTGCCATCCCCGGGCACTAGAGGTTAATTAACCTCTAGTGCCCTGGGATCATTCATTGATCAGCACAGCCTGCAATTTTTTTTATTTTGAAAAATGTTTTTAAATAAAATTCGAGCTTGATCGGTGAGTTTACACCAGCCATTCTTGCTTACAATTTTGGTAAGCAAGAACAGATGAATTTGCAGCGAGATCGAGTTTTGAAAACTCGCTTATTCGCTCATCCCTAATAAAGGCTTTAAAGTAAAAATACCAGTGACTGTTGATCCAGGGAATATCTGATTGCCTCAAGGAATCAGGAAGGAATTTTTTCCAATGTTGGAGCAAATTGTACCAGGGTTTTTTTTTTTGCCTTCCTCAGGACCAACTATGTCCAAAGGGTTTTATGTCTGGGATATGTTTATTTCCTTTGTGATTGAACTTGATGGACTTATGTTTTTTTTCAACCTAACCTACTATGTAACTATGTACCTATCCTTAGTTGCAAGAAAAAAAAATCAGAAAAAAAATCAATATTGTGTCAGTGTTTTGGAGTAACTTTTTTAAACTAATCTCCCAGGGAACAGAAGAGATCAAATTTAATGTTGCCCGCTTCTTAATTAATAAGGAGGAGGAAAGAATAGGCATGGGTCATATCAGGGAACCCTAGAAAGAAGTCAGAAATCAAGACAGCCAGGGATTTTCTGGGTGCTATTAGTATATTTATTGAAAGCTCCCAGCAATAAAAGGTAAGTGAATCTTTTTATTGCAAGTGCTGCTTTAACTAATCACTTGGTGCACAATGATGTGTAAAAAATGTTAATATATCTTTAACCATTAATATCCATAACACCAGGGGGCTGGTGACTTGGAACACATACATATGACATGCCATTCTTCAATACATCTCCTTACAGTATTTTTAAATAGGGCTGAATTACATTTTACATTGCTGAAATTCAACTTCCCAGCACACAAGCCACACAGAATGGGAGCAAATATCTGTTACTGATGGAATGACATTCCCAGCATGTCAAACCATTTACCTAATAAATATTTATGACATTCTGATACACTTTTCTTGCATACACCAGAAGCTAGTGGTAACACAATGCAAATTCTTGTTCTACTAGGAACGTTGTTTTTCAAAACTAGGCACTCCCTGAACAAATAGGAAAATTGCAATACATCACCAAAAGCAATACTTTGCTGATATCCACTGATAGATTTAAAACTGTTCTTGCGAAGTTGTTGTAGAGCACATTTTACTTTCAGGTAGTCTCTGGTTACATACGAGATAGGGACTGTAGATTTGTTTTTTATATGAATTTGTATGTAAGTCAGAACAGGTACATTATTTTAATAAATGCAATAAGGACAGATGCTTGTCTCAACATATAATTAGGTAGCATGGTGTCAGTTACTGTATAAAATCCTCACTGTGAGTTATTGACAAACAAAGCAAAAAAAAAAAAAAAAAAAACAGCCTAGCCTAGACATTTATTATTTTTTGCAAAGCTGTGCTTTGATATGCAAGAAAAAAAAAAACAACCATTGAGTTTGTCTTGGTTGTTAAAGAGTTACAAGATGTAGCAGAAAGCTACATGAAGGTAAATGTATACAGAAAACCACGATAAAGAAACATATCAATACATTGTAAACATAATATCAATGAGGTACATAAAAAATAGTACACATGACTGATGTCAGCCTAATCATATAAGCATATGTAATTTTTTGTTGGATGAATTGAGGAATTCATGTGAATGCAAGGTATTGTGGTTAATATTTGGTAAGTATTGTGGTGTAAAGTCAAGATTAAAGGAGTACATACCAATTTATTAGCCAGATGAGTCCTGTGAAAAACCGAGGCTGGTGAAAAAGAACAGAATTATTCCACATAAATCTATAGGTGTACAAAGATGGAGGTGAATGCAATGTAGCCATGTTGTTTATAATCATTTCACAAGGTATTGATGAAGAGTTTGAAGGGATGGAGAAAATTATACGACTACCTCCCAACATGATGTACTAGAGGAAGGAAGGTAGATATATTATAAAATGGAAAGAGTTTAGACATTGGTTAAACCTGTCTGGAATCTTACCGTAATTAAAATAGGTAAGTTTGAGTAAACCGTAAAATTGTAGGGTTGTTGTTTAGGATAAGAAGTTTGAGATTATCTTATAAGTAAGAAATCAAAGAAAGTCCATGGAAATCAACCGTGAGAGGACTGGAGAGAGATGATCATTATTTCCTCTTCTAGGAAATCTTGGTGACTATGGTTGGAGGATTATACTTAATAATTAGTTGATATAAAACATGGTGGTGAAAATGATATTCAAAATAAATAAATAATAGATCTAGGAGACTCTTAAACCTAGGTTATAATACGTTATATAAAATTTTCAACCTTGCCTAAGCAGGTTGCAAATATCAAGAAGGGTCATGGGAGGGCATATATGTCCAATCTTCCATGTGTTTAGGTATGATTGGCAAAGTACCCATGGGAATAAATTCCTATAGTAATAATTAGAAAGGTAGTAAATACCTAATAGTTGTACATAGGGGATAAGGATACAATACAACTGAAGGATAGAAAGGAATAAATCATGATGAATAAAAGTTTACCGTTATCCAAAAAGTGGTATGATCAATAGTTATATTTAGTTATGGGAGATAAGGATACAATACAACTAGAGGATAGGAAGGAATAAATCATGATGAATAAAATCTTACCTTTGTTCAACTTAGCAATGCATACTTTGGGAGTGACACTTAGAAGGACAATGTGGGTTTTGTACTCATGTGAATTTTTGATTTACAAAGAGGACTTCTTGGGGCTATTCAGCTCATGAAGAGTCTTCGGTGTGCTATGGTGGGACAACTGCGGTGGTCGTTGAGAAGTATAATGAATTATTGCTCTCAAACTTTCGGTTATGAATGCATCATGATTTTATTGTTAAAAAATTTCCTCCAGGATTCTTCTCCCTCAATTGCCCCACTGTGCCCAGCTCCTGGTTTAAGTATCAGTGTGCAAAGCCTTGATGCCTTGATGGGTAGAAACAGAAGATGTCTCTGTGATTCTGATGTGTCAAGGTATGTAAAATGTAATCATAGCCTGGTTCTTAATATTGTACACACAATCTATTTATTGTGAAGGATATTCTATTTATTTTCTGTAACTGGTGGATTTAAAAGCTCAGAAGCCCTAGTTCAAAACATTGCATATGCCTTTGTTAGATTGAACAGAAGATCTGGCATTCAAAATTCTCTGAACTTTATCCAGAAAGGATAATTTATTTTCATCTTTTCAAGTGATTGTTGCATGTAGATGGAGACATTTCTGACTGTAATTATGCTTTTTGTTAATATATCAGTCTCCTATTGCAATGCTGGAGAGCACTGCAATATTCCTACCTGTTCAGCATCAAGGTCAATCCTCAGAACTCCCTAGCATTACAAAAGCATCTCACTACATTGGCACAGTTAGACAAAGACATAATCAATAATTATACAATTGGATAGTAACTTATTTACAAGAAGCCCAACAACAGTGTTTTTCCCCAGACCATCATCTACAAAGGGCATGTTGGATTCCGGGATTCAGTCCTGGAGCAGGTACCTGTGCGTATATACTGTTTGTCGTCTCAGCTAGCTTATATTTTTAACTGGATACAATACAAGGATATATATATATATATATATATATATATATATATATATATAAATAAATATAAGGAACTGCACATTGCTTTACTTCTGTGTCTGTATTTGGGGGCTCCAAGCAAACATCTAACCATTTCTAATCACTTTACCCTAAAGCTGAAATTGTGATTCTAAATTGACCTAAAGTAATAGGCTCAACAGATTTTTACACTGCATTTGGGTATAAATGCATCATTTTAAATAAATACATACTAATCATGTCTCTCCAAGAATTACAATAGACAATGTGTGAACCAGGCAAAGTTTTGGTTTATATTTTCAATTTCTTGAACAAAATTCCATTCAGAATGGAAAAGAATGAAAAATGTAAAGATTGAGCAAGCAACTTCACCAACTGCAAAATATAAAAATATTAGGATGAAAAACCAGAGCTAATCAGCAGGTACACTGCTTCCTCCCAGTCTATTTAAATGAAAAACCTTCATGTTTGACTGGTGTGAATGTTTAATGTTTCATAGGACCCCAACAGGTGCTGGGTTAGAATGCTGTGCATAGAGTAAGATAGATTGTTGGGCATGCCCTATATTATATTAGGAGCCATGCAAGCAAAGAGAGACAGCATCAATTTTAAAATGTCCCTTTCATCTTTGAGATGCAGGGAAATAAAACCCCAGCAGCAAAAATGTGATTTCACTTCTTCCTCTGTGTCAGTTACTGAGACTACAGACTTCATACACAGCAGTGCAAGCTGAATACACAAATATGCATATCTAGGAAGATGAGAGGAAACAGAGATGATGATGTACTGTCTATAAATTAATTGCTACTGCTCTCCTGAAAGTAGTTTTCAGACACAACCATCATTTTGAAATAAACCAGATTTTCCAAGGAGCTATGCTCATTAATGACAGGGGTTGTGACCCATTAGGTGTCAGAACAAATATACCAGTAAATAAGCAACTGAGATAGTTACATAGTAAAGCTACGTACACATGTCAGATTTTTATCGCCCGATAATCGGCATCGGCCAATTATCGGGCGAAAATCTGCCGTGTGTACAGTCGGTGTCGTCCATCGTCCGGACGACCGACCTGCCGGATCCACGGACGATGGACGACAGCTGATCCTAATGAAAGGGAAGGGGAGAGCGCGCAGCAGGGTGCCGCTCCGTCGCTCTCCCCCTCCCCTCTCCATAGAGCATGAACGGTGCTGTATGTACAGCACCGTTCATGCATTGTGCACTCCCTTGTCGTTGGAAAGGATTGTGAAAGATCCTTTCCAACGACAAAAATTGCAAGTGTGTACGCAGCTTAAGTCAGATGAAAAAAACAAAAAACATAAGTCCATCAAATTTAACCACTAGGGAAATAAAAATATCCCAGATAAAAAAAAAAACCTATGGACTTAGCTGATCCAGAGGAAGGAAAAAAACCTGGTACAATTTGCTCCAACAGGGGAAACAAATTCCTTACTCATTCCATGAGGCAATGGGATGTTCCCTGGATCAACAGTCTCTATTATCTTTATTTTAATTTTAAGCTTTAATACCCAGTTATATTCTGTGCTTCTAGAAAAACAGCCAGCTTTTTCTAAAAGCAATCTATAGTAGTTGCTGAAACTACTTCATGAGGGAGCCGATTCCACATTTTCACAGACCTTACAGTGAAGAATTCCTTCCTTATCTGGAGCTTAAACTTCTTTTTTCCAGACGCAAAAAGTGTCCTCTTGTCCTTTGTAATGATCTTAAAGTGAATAAGTAGAGTTCTCTATATGGACCATTTATGAATTTATACAGGGTGATCATATCCCCCCTTAAATGTCTCTTCTGAATAGAGAATAGCTTCAGTTCAGCTAATCTCTGCTCATAGCTGAGCTCCTTCATTCCTTTTATTAGTTTAGTTGCCCTTCTCTGCACTCCCTCCACATGTCCTTTTTGTGAACCACTCCCTAATACTAGACTGCATGTTCCAGCTGTGGTCTGACCAATGGTTTGTACAGGGGCAGGATTATATCTCAATCTTTGCAGTACTTTGCTATCTTTAGATATTGCAGCTTTGCATTGCATGCTATTATAAAGTCTATGATCTACCAGAACCCCAGATCCTTTTCTATTTCTGACTCCCTCAAATGTATTCACCCAAGACAGTATGAAGCATGCATGTTGTTAGCCCCAAGTGCATAACTTTATATGTCATTTGCCAGTTGTCTGCCCAATCAAACAGTACATCCAGATGGATGCTCATTGATATATATACAGTGCCAGCCAAAATCTTTCCAGAAACCTAGCATAGCCTTCTAGGTCTATTCACTATAGAGAATGGTCAGTCTTCAGTCTGTCAAACCGAAGATGAGCCTTCAATTGAAGTGAGTAGGGTCAATGTCTTACAGGCATAAATGGGCTACTGGCCAGCTGGTGAGATTATGAGCTAGCATATTGAGCACAATAAAATATGTGAATATATCATTTTACAGATGACCCTATAGTGCAAGCAACCTTGAATTAAACTTAATCAATTGTTTTTAGTGAGCTTCATTTTAATGTCAATTACAGAACATTTATAGTCCCCCATAATAAAGCCAGCAAATATTTTTTTGCTTCCACTATGTGGGTCTTCATTGGCTTGCTCATTTTTTTTAAATATTGTTTATGTATTCTGATGAAAGTATAAGCACAGTGAATTATATGTCAAACTATAAATGCAGCCTTTGTCCACAAATACTAATTAGTTTTTATGTTTCAGTGTTTGTAGTGCAGAAAATAGATAAATTGGACTCTTGGTTGCTACATGGCACAGCCATTTCTCTGTCGTCCAGATTTTACAAATCATTATAGTTTCAGAAATAATATTATTGGCATAGTAAATACATCAATAAAGCATTCAGAATTACACATGATATCCTTATTTTTATGTAAAGTGATCATGAAGGGCCTCTTCTCTTGGGAATGATGTATCCACAATGGTTCCTAGCCAGGAACAGATACCTAGGGCTTTCAGACAAGATTTTGCTTTTGTACTGAAAATAATTTTCTGCTTGTGAATACAAACTCATTACCTTGTGCAAATCGTCCTCCGTGTAATAGGTCATATCATATGTAGACATGTGTGCATGATAAAATTTCAGTAAAATAGTTTATGCATAATATTGGCTGCTTACACATTTTCTATCTCTCGAGTTAGTACCTGATGGCAATGGCCATTTATTTCAACTGCAAAGAGTGGTACTGGCCAAAACTCTTTGCCGCACTGTCCTTTATTATGATGAATGTAATCGTGCCTGATGTTTATTACTCTTATAGACTGTGCAACATATTTCAGCTTTTATAAACTTCTAATGTATTCATATAATTTATGTGACATGCTTATGAAGCCATTAGCAAAGTCAGACGTTTCAAAGGCTTAAATTTGCCAAATGTGTTGTCAATAAATAGTAGACTACCTGAATACCAGCAAATGCATCAAGATAAATGCCCGGAGTAAAGAAAGAAGAGATAATATTGGCGAATAGACTGCATAAAAGAGGGAAAACCGGGTTAAAGGATACAGTGTGATAAGCGAGGGGTGTGTATCACAGAAGGAACTTATCACATAGGTGGGGTTGAGTTACAGGTGGAGGGGTCTTCAAGCGGTGGTCAATGGGGGGGTAATTACTATTAAGTAAAGGCTTTGAGTGAACTTCTTTTTTTTTAATTCCGTATTTGCTTGTCATTACAGCATTGTGAAGATTGTAAGGTCTATGAAAGGGTGGTCACAGCAGATACAAAATAAGTACTTTAAGTGTTTTCAGGGAACTCCTGACCTTGTAACATTTGGGGTCAGAAAAGGAAAAGGATCTGGGGGTTCTGGTAGATCATAAGATCTCAATAACAGCATGCAATACTAAGCTGCAATATCTAAAGCTAGTAAAGTACTTTCTTGTATTAAAAGAGGAATAGTCTGCAGAGATGGAGACATAATCCTGCCCCTGTACAAAGCATTGGTCAGACCACATCTGGAATATGCAGTCCAGTTTTGGGCAACAGTTCACAAAGAGGACATTATGGAATTTGAGAGAGCGCAGAGAAGGGCAACTAAATTAATAAAAGGAATGGAGGAGCTCAGCTATGAGGAGAGATTAGCTGAACTGAATCTATTCTCCCTTGAGAAGAGACGTTTAAGGGGAGATATGATCACCCTATATAAATATATAAATGGTCCATATAGAGAACTTTCTTCCCCATTATTCACTTTGAGATCATTACAAAGAACAAGAGGGCACTCTTTGCATCTGGAGGAAATGAAGTTTAAGCTCCGGATAAGGAAGGGATTCTTCACTGTAAGGTCTGTGAAAATGTGGAATCGGCTCCCTCAGGAAGTAGTTTCAGCAACTACTATCGATTGCTTTAAGAGAAAGTTAGATGTTTTTTTAGAAGCACAGAATATAACTGGGTATTAACCACCCGACCGTTAAACCCGACCTTGGTTCGGGTTAAAAAAAATTGCAATTATCGATAAACCCGAACTTTTCTCACTGTATTAAAATACAGTGAGAAAAATTTGGGTTTATCGATCACTTACCTGGTCCCGCTGTGATCATCCAGCGTCGTGTTCGTGTTCCAGCGTTGTTCTCCAGCGTCGTCCTCCAGCGTCGATCTCCCTCTTCAGCGTCGGGTGCCTTCTCCGAGAAGAAGGAGACGGCCGGCGGAGAAGAAGAAGACGGCTCATCAAGCTAAATGCATAGTTGAAATACATGTGTATAAACTATCTACCTCCTGTTCTTTTAGTCCTGACATTTAAAAACCTTCCCCCTCCTTCCCATAATATCCACCAGGCATTGGGAACACTCAGACACTAAATCACACAATGGTGACTCTGAGCAACACAGTTTGGTCACCTCCTTTCCCCAGCTTTTAATGGCACAATGAAGAAACCGCAAAGTCTCCTGGGGTTTTCTCTGTCCTCTATTCTAAGAGGCAGATGTCTTGTAGATTTGGGTAGCTGCATATTTTTGCATTTGTAGTTTTTTTTATTCATAACAGAGATCAGGCTTTTGTGTTCCTGCTTCTAATTATCCAATTCATAAACTTTTTTTTCTTCGTCTTTTTTTTTTTCCTAATTCTTTAGCATGATCATGTGGAAGGTACAATGATTTACTGCTATAAGTATATGCAGCCTCTGTGTTTAATAAAGTGCAACTTTTTATTGCAGTTTTGCATGTAGCTATCAATATCATATCACTGGGTGTGCAAGAAGAGTCAAAAGCAGAAAGTAGTCTAGATTCTAGTTTATTCAAACTCCTATGCCATAAAAATGTGATGAAGGTCCTCCCTTCATCAGGGCTACAAATAACACATGGGGTGCCACTGGAAAAGCAAGTAGGGGGAAATCATCCCAGCACGACCAGTTGGTCCTGATAGACCTGTGTAAACTCATAGTCAGAGTAGCATGCTGATTTTGGTGTTTAAATCCTTTACATGGGCAAAGTCATAAAATAATGTATGCTGTGCGCATTCATTAAATGTGGATGGAAATACAAATCAGATAAGAGGAAGTAAGTTGACCAAAATACTGGTGGTATCTGAGAACAGTGGAGCCAAGAAAACAACAGAGTGTAGGGGAGAAGATACAATCAGTGAAGAATGTGTGCAGCTAGACCATTTATAATACAATTATGTGGTTTCTGAGGCTTTCTATTTTGTACTACAGTTCCAATCTAAATCTGCATAATAGGATATTTTTATTAAGTCTCATTGATTATCTTAGACCCCAGATGCTCACACGGGAAATTGATACAGTGCATTAATTTGAGGAAAGCCACTTCATCTGCATGTACTGAGCAGTGGTCTGGATGGCAATCAAATATTGGATTTACCTTTGATACAGAACAGAAGATCTTTGCTAAGTATATGAGCCAACAAGATATGCAATTTAAACTGAAAATTATAATAATTTTCAGGGAATAAACGCTTGAAATTTCTGAAATATCTTTAGATCTAGTAAGACTGGGTTTAGAAGAGCTGTATTTTTACTGCACCATTTTACTGCACTCCTTTTTTTAGGGATTTGCATATGTCTGTGCAGGTGATTGCAAATAGCTGCAAAACCCAAGCTGCACAATTGCCTTTATTCTAATTTTTGTGATACTGAAACCAATATGTACACTTTTTTAAGTGTTGCAGAGAGCAATGCTGCTACCCTATAATTCTTGTCAATAGAAGAATGGACTTCATTGTATCCGTTTGGGAGGTCTAGATTGCACAAAAATTTCACATCAGTAAAAATATAGCAAAATGAGTGATTAATTGCCAGAGAAACCTGATAAGAAGTGGTAACCACAAGAGAATATAAATAACTGAATGTGTTTTATGAGATCACACCTCCCTTTACCAGCTTCTTCTGTATCAGTAACCACACACTGGTGCCATGAGGGGGATTGGGGCACCACTCTGCTCCCATTGGTGGTTGGTATGGAAAGCTTATATCATGAACTGCCTCTGAAAGCCACTGGGCAATGGAAACACTTCCAGCTGTGTGCCTTAATAACTGCTCCACAGCTAAGGTTTACCTTGCCTACAAAGTGGCTGAATAGGTACACTTTTTTTTCTGTAAATTTTAAAAATCAATAAATATTCTTATTCTAGGTTAGCCATTTATTTTTTATATTTTATTCATTCCTTTTTAATCTTTTTATGGTGTCAAGTATAACCTTTTTTTAGGGTAACACTACCCATGCCCCTCTTGAGTAGAGCAGTGATATCACTTGACCAGGTTAGCTCGGACCTTTAGCCCCTTCAAGTAACACCCCCCGCCTACCAGCCATCCCTCTTCCCCCCAAAACACTCTGACGTGTAACTGGACTTTAAAATGGCTGGCAAGCAGCCGTTTATTAACAAATAGGTAACCTTGTATTTAATAAATATTAGATAAATATAAACCGTTCAAGCGTAAATTAACCATTTGAAAATCAAATTAACATACCATAAAGATACAACACTATAACAAACTTCCTCCAAAATGTAACCAATAAAATTCCCAATTAAACTATTGATGTCAATCAACCTGCACTAAATTTAACCAACCAGGCTGCAGGCCTAGGAAGAGTAAAGTCCGTACCAACCACCTATACTTCCAATATATCACACTGGCTCCTAGCCACCCATCACTGCCTCAGGGGACCCACACTGTAATGCCCATAAAGGGGGCACCCTACCGCTGGGTTGCCCCTTTCAAAATTACCACCAGGACTCTAACCTTTCTAAGCCCAACCGCCACTGCCTTGCCACAGGGAGGGTGGGAAATTTTTCTTCCCGCAAAACTGTCCCTAACTTCTGATTCATTCCCTATTTATTCCGTCTATTCTCCTCCCCTTTTACTTCCGACCTGGCCCTTAGCTAACCCCACCCCAAGCTCTCCTCACCACTAGAGAACCCTTTACCGACCTATTGGGGCTGCCCTTGCAAGTTGACATGCAGGCCCTATGCCCATTTGCCTTGCTGTGGGCCTCACTGTATCACTGTGCACTAATACAAGCTGACAAGTGAAAGCATGTCCAGTCTGTTCGCAAAAGCAGTGTGCCAAAGTGATGAACTTATTCCGTCAGTCAGGGCTGCCATTAGAAATTTCTGGGCCCCATACAAGGTAAACTTAATGGGTCCCTTCCCTATGTCTAAAAGTTCTAGCATTCCAAGCTTGTTTCATTAGGGCCTGGTGCAGAAGTACCCCTTGTCCCTTCCCTAGTGGCAGCCCTGCCTTTAGCTTACCCCTGTGATGGAGACCACCAGCATGAGGAAATATGGAAGATGAGGTTCATGTGGCACCATCTCAGAGCTCTGCCAGGGATGGTCTAGCAGGAACTAGTGGAGAGCAGTGTATCCATTCCAGATAACAAAGCAAGGTTTTTGACTGCCACTGCATTACAGCTTGCACAATAACTAATTTCTTACATTCAATTTGGACATTCCTAACATTCATTTGGAAATGCAATGCAATATAACACTGAGACTCATTTTGCTCTACAAACTGTCAGCAGATTTCCAGTGTCAGAAGGCAATGTGCATTATTCCAGAGCTTGACGGAGAAATCTGCTCTTACTTCTCCAATATGAATCCTGCTCTATATATTACAGTAGGCTGATAGATAGCCAGACAAATCCAGGTACATATTTTAGCCATGTTCAAAAATTAATTATTGCTTTAATGAATATATTACTGCATTAAGTCTTCCATCTGCCTGTAGCTCAACCTTAAATAAAAAGAGCAGCTGGAGCAATTCCTTTAATTTCATATACAGAATAAACTACACAGCTTTAGTAAATAAAATCTTGGAGGAGTGTGAAATAATAACACCAGAAACAATAGGTTGTGTCTGTTCATATTCCAGCTTTTCTAGTTTCGCATTTGTTTTATACTAACAGAACAGAAGTATTCCGTCAACAGACACTGAAGCTATTTTCCACTTTGTAGCATCCATCCATCCATCACAGCAGGAGAGATTTTTTATATACCTGATTCTTATTCATGTAATATGGGAATTTCATGTTCCGTCTACCCGTTACCATATGCAGATCAAACTGGGCTTGAGATTTTATGCAAGGGGAAAAGTAAAAGAATATATTACAGCGTGCTTAAAGAGAACCTCCAGGCAAACATCTAAATAATAATTGTTTTGCTTGCCTAAGGAAATGTAATTTTGTCTAGAAATTTTGTGATTAAGGCATTGTTCACATTTTAAGAGATGTAGATGTTGTGCGTTATACTTCAGCACCCAGCAATGCACTGCCAACTGTGCTGCAGTCCACTGTGATCTTGGGGAAAAGCACAAAATGGAAAGAAATGTGTGCAGCAGTGCATTGTATCAAGACATTACACTTACATTTTGTAAAGTGAGAATATCAGACATTGCTTTCCATTCAATTCCTGATGTTCTTGCATATTGGATACGTGAGACGCAGTGTACTGCACTTGACCACACATAGGGCCTGACTTAATAAAGCTCTCCAAGACAGGAGAAGATAGACAGTTATAGTAGAACCTGGGTGATCCAGCAAAGCTGGAATGGACCTGAATTAAGACTGAAAACATTTGCAAATTAATAGCAAACGATTTTTATGCAATCTGTTCCAGTAATCCAAGAATCTATTTCCCTATGTCAGCCATCTTTTCTAGTGTTGGGAAGGTTTAAAAACAAGATCAGTCCCAATGTTTTCAAATTCTTGGTCCAGCAGCTCGGGTTTCTATGCTACCCCTTTTCTTTGAACATGGTATTGTGAGGTATGACAGAGGTGAGCTCAGCAGGGCTGATAACAAGGAATTACTGAGTATGTGTTTTTTTTTTTATTTGCCAAATACGTTAAGGCTTTGTTTAGACAGCTGTTTTATACATCAATTTTTGCAATGTTTAGGCTGGGTCCACATGAACAGTTTGAAAAATGCATATCAACGTTCCTACCACGTTTATATGCCTTTTTACGCACTTTTACAAGCGTTTTAAAGCTTAACTTTAAAACGCTAAAAACTTTTGTAAACGCCTATGACGCGTTTTACCGCAATTTAACATAAGCGTTAATAAAAGTTTTATTTTTAACCCTTTCAGGGAATGAGTACAGGGGTACATGGCTGCAATCATGACATGAGCACATGACATGGAAATCTTCCTGACAGTGAGGACACTAGGGGGTAAATGAGGACAAGGCTCTCTATTCACCCCTAGTGCTCTGTGATTGGATGAGGTTTTACATTTCTCAGCCATTCAACACTAGGCTTGAATAGGGAGACTTGTGCCCATTCATCTCAAGTGGTCTGTGATTGGCTGAAAAATAGGAAACCCTGATGACAGCTCAAGCATCATCAGGATTTCCATTTCCTCAGCCAATCAGGAAGCGGAGCAATCAGCGGAGCTTTACTATGCAACTTGCTGACAGCTCCGCTCCCCTGATTACTCCCACAGCCCTGGAGGAGCTGTGACATGTTCTGTATCTGTAACACATATTACATCTCTTCTAGGGCTGCGGGAGTAATCAGGGGAGCGGAGCTGTCAGCAAGTTGCAACATTTAAGATAACGCTCAAAAACGTGCCTGAAGGAAACGTTCCGCTGTAGATTAGCCAATTGGAATGCATGAGGACTTCAAACATGGGCTTTAAAGGCCTCAGGTTAAACGCTGGTGAAACAGTCCGTGTAGACTGAGCCTTAGTCTGCAACTGGGATATTTCACCATGCAGTAAGAATAAAATATTTATATATTTTCAATAAAAGCTAGTGGTAACCCATGGCCAAAACTTTGCACTGCACATTTGGACAAATGCATTACAATATAATACCAATCATATTCCCAAAATTCAATTTACTAATAAGTCATGTCAATTGCGGGACCAAAGACACGGGTCAGGTCCTTCCATCAAGCTCCCCATTTAATATTTATAAATGTTCTCATCCATGTTGTTGCATGTCTATGTGATGGTTTAGCTTTAAATGCACTACACACAGCCTGTCCATTTGTGCCAATTAGCCTCAGATTGTGAATCTCCCTGTCTCAAAGTCATCAGCCAGACATTTTTTTAAATATCCTTAATGTTTGGCCAGCAAAAGTGAGGAAGTGCCTGGCCCACACATTCCTTCCAGGACACTCCAGGCATTGGATCACAAATAAAAAGCTGCAAATATACAGCAACACAATAACTCATGGCCCTATCCAGCCGAAAATTAGGTAAGTGATTCCTAATACCCTATCAATTAACATTACATGTTTTATTTTATTACATATTACCCCCTGATCACTACCCTGGGTGTGATCTATCACAGGATCAGGTGACAAACACCCCATATAACCGCTGGTTACCCAAATTTTGTCTCCAACTGGTTACTTGCTCTTTTGTTCAGTCTACTGTTAATAGCAGAAGTTTCTACAACAATGTTCTATTCATTACCAGTTGCTGCTACACATTCTTTATCAAAACTTTCTCTTAATGATTTTGAATACCCATTACTTCACTGAGAACTAATCATATTCAATGTGTCACACTTTGCAGCTTTGAGCATTTGTTCTGTTCCCAAGCATGCACTATTTCAGACACAGACATATCATACTGAATAATATTTAAAAAAAATTCAGGAATTAAATCATTTTACACATTATCCTTACCAGTATAACAGATTTTGCAAATCGTTCATTGTCTTCTCGAAAGTAGCACAGTTTATTGATACATTTACTACCTGTGCATTACATGCAGCCTCCGAACTCTCTGGTCTGGAGTCTGCAAGCATACTTTCAAAGTTTATACCATTCTCCATATAGAATGTATCTGCTAAAGGGTTTACTTTGTGCTGAGACCATTTCAGATGTTTTTATTGCTTCCCCTGTCCCTTTTATGCCTATCTGTACCTTACATCTTGGGTCTATATCACTGTCGCCATCTTCACTCTGCTATTTTGGGAACATAGCACTGCAGGGTTTGCTGGTGATCTGGCTTCTGGAGGTAACCCTTGTAGGTTCCATACAGGTTTGTGCTGGTTGCCCCTAGCAACAGCATCCTTGTTATATTGCTTAGGGAACACAAAATCCCAGGACCACAAGCAACTCCTTTGATCTTCAAATTCAATTGAGCGAAAAGGCAACTCTGGAAGGCACAATCACTCCACCATCTTGTTTTTTATTTTGGCACTAATGGCTGCAAACACACTGGCTCAGAGGGAGCTATTTTAGGTCCCTGCTGCACCTCTCCAGCCAGTATTGTATTTGGACATTTTAAAAAAAAATCTCTTCTTTCTCACAGGAAGCTTTTTCTGGGAAGGACACTGTCTGCTTTTTAAGCTCAATGTCCTCCTTCGTCTTGCAGAAAACAGTCAGTCTTTGCAGCCAAACAGCTTTTTGAAAACTCAGATGCAAAGCATGGAATGCAGTGTGGCTTTTTTACACAGTTCATTAGTCCTTTCAGGGCTGGTGTTACACTCCTTTGCAGGGAGACTTGCACCTACTGGCACTCAGTGGTGCACACTGCAACCTGCAATGTCCTCTCATCCACAGCATGGAT
Organism: Pyxicephalus adspersus; assembly: GCF_032062135.1. Classification (NCBI taxonomy): domain Eukaryota; kingdom Metazoa; phylum Chordata; class Amphibia; order Anura; family Pyxicephalidae; genus Pyxicephalus; species Pyxicephalus adspersus. The sequence goes on along the minus strand of NC_092868.1, from coordinate 38,595,823 downwards.
CAATTGGTTCCTTTGCCAGCACAAACAGACCCCCAGTATTAGCCAACTAAGCTGCTAATAGACTGTTGAGCATCATTCGCCTGCTGATGTGACTTCTGTAGATCTGCAGTGTTTTCCAACAAGGTATTTAACATTCCCTCCGGAGGACAAACAGCCAGCAGAGGACAAAGTCATTTTAAGTCTACTTGTTCAAAACAAGAAAGTACCTCTTAAGTGCCCTGTCTTTTTAAGGATCATGTCGATTTTTTTTGCACCAAATGAGAAGGATTATCTTCAAATTTATTTGCTGCAGAGAGATATTTCATGTTTTAGTTTAATTTCAGGGCATTTTGCCTATTCGTATTCACCAAAAAAGGCATGAATGCAGCACAATCTCCAAGTATTTCCCTTGCAGGCAATTAGTGTCATTAAAGCATGGCAAATTTAGCCTACTGTCTCCCTCTTAGTCGCACGGACCTAACTTTTGGGAGACATCATGGGCTATACACACTCTCTATCTCAGCGGTCCCCAACCTTTTTGGCCCCAGGGACCGGTTTCACGGAAGGAAATTTCTCTGAGGACCGGGGGGTGCACAGAGAGAAAAGAGAAGACATACTCTGGCGTCTTCTCTTTTCTCTCTGTGCACCTCTGCTGCTTCAAAGCGATCACATGACATCTGACAGCCAATCGAGCTGCATGTCATGTGCTCGCATTGCTTGTACACAGACTACTGTGTACATTTACCGGCATCTCATACAAACACCGCTGCGGACCACTTCCGGTCCACGGATGGTGGTTGGGTGCCGCTTCGTTTTCAATAATGGATCATGTACTCGCGGCCCACTGAAAACACCGCCGCGGACCGGTAGTGGGCCGCGGCCCGGTGGTTGGGGACCGCTGCTCTATCTGACCTCAAAATTTCATTTTATTACAATCTAAAAATTGTTAAGTCGCATTCCACTGCACTTGTAACGTTGAAGATGTTTTTCAGGGCCTTAGTTTTTTCAGGGTAGGAAATAAGCCCAGCATTTAAAGCCACACAACTCAAACATCTTAATCCAATCACCAGGGAATGTGGCACTGCAGGTGTTAATTCTCAAAGACAAGGTCGTGTGAAAATTGTTGAACCACACTGTTCTGTTCATAGTGCCCTCCTTGGTGTCAGGAAGTCTGCATAGGTGTTAAACCTTCCAATTCCATAGCTGAAGGTGTGAATTGTTAGCAAAACACCAGAGTAGGGATGTTAAAATGGCATTATAGTTGTATCTATAAGTGTAGTAAGTATTGAGTGTCTATTTGAACATTAGTAATAGCTCAAGAATCTGGCCTACTGATTGCCAGGGAGCCCTCTAGTCTTTTCCATAGCTGTCTACATATAAAATCTAGGTACTTAAGAATTACTTAAGAATTTCTACATAAAAAAATGTGTGAATCTTCGCCTCGGTTGTACTTTCATATTAAAAAATGGGCCTGATTTCTTTAATTTCTCCAAGACCGGTGAAGATAGACTTCAATGGGAGAACTTGGGTAATCCCACAAACCTGATGATCTGAGGCAGGCTGAAAAGATTTACCAACTAAGAGAAACTACTTTTAGGAAATCCATTTTAGGTTTGTTAACTTATCCAGGTTCTTCCATAATAGTCTATCATCTACAATCTTGGGCCACTTTAATAAATCCTGCCCAATATTTGATAGGACTGAACATGATAGGGTATTCAAAATGAAGATGAATATACTTTTCTCAAAATTGGATAACTAACTCAAAATACAAAAAGTCACCAAGAGGTACAGGTTTGTGGTAGAAGAAACATGCAAAATCAAATGGGACTATGTGACTATGACTACATTAGATTTTGAGCCCCTTTGAGGGACAGCTAGTAATATGACTATAGACTTTGTACAGTTCTGCGTAATATGGCAATATATTATTAATAAATAGTGTAGTAATAATAATAATAAAATTTAATTTCCTATTCCTGTTTTTTTTTTTTTTTTGCCTAAACTGCATGGCAACCGTACAGTGTAGAGCCCAGTTCTATTCCTTGCACAGAATAGACCTAGATGCTAGGGATAATGTAACAAGTGCAGAAGTTTCATCATCAGTGGCCACTTGTGCACCCACAGGTGTTAACAACAAACATGGCAGATCTTCAGGGGATATAGTGGTGATAAGAGCCTGGACCTGTCATCACTGAAGGGTACTAAGAAAAAGGTAGACGTGTGCATAATTGACAAGTATCCTGTGAATACGGCAAAAAGCTCACCTATGCCAATGAGTTCTGATTTAACATGAATATTCGTGAAATGTTATTAGTGAAGGTTGTCAGCTCCTATAGAAAAAAATCAGTCTGAGTCAATGTTTCCTATTGGCAGAGCTTGTCTACCGGTAGAGATGTGCATGACTGTGCTACATGTTGCTTCTGTAAAGTCTGTTTGCAGATTGCAGTATTGCTAATCAAAGTTGAACAGATAAGTTTAAAAACTGATTTAATCAAGATATTTCAGACTTTTGTAATAAAGCACTGCAAAGAGAATTGATGATATAGCACCTCATAACAATTAATCCAAGTTGAGGTCAAATAAGTACATGATTAATTGTAATTGGTTGCTGTGGGTTATAAAACCTAATGTATTGTGGAAAAATGTGAAAAAAATGAGATATAGGCATCTACAAGTAAACATCATTAACAATGTCATTAGAATTGAATAAAATACCAATTTCTCTTGTACTCCTGCCTAGAGCAAAGCTACATTTCATATGCTCATTTCATTTTGGAATGCATTTAAAACTTACAACTGTGTAATAAGCTATATTCCACAATGTCTCTGTGTAGTACTTGAGAGATGACCAAAGCATAGCAATCCTGTTTGTCTCAATCTTTGACCCTAAACATTCAATCCTCAGCAGGATTGCTTCATGAGCTCTAAGCACTTATCTATTGAATCTCAATTTGATGGGAAAAGATTACATTTTGTTTTCTGTAGGCAGGATTCCATCCATCATTCCCCTGCTGGGGCCAGCAAAAAACCTTCCCATCAGCTGTCCTCAGAAAACGCACCTCTCTTGTTTATTCTTCATTTTGTATCACCTTCTTCTTTTGGATTGATAACAGGCTTCTGGTAATAGCATTTTGATAATAAATTGTGATTATAGAGGTAAGAGTATTGTAAGACAAGCACCATGAATACAAGAGCTTTTATCTCAAAATAGGTGAGAAAAAGAACCTTTTGCTTCAGAAAAGCCACAATGACTAATGGAGATAGTAGAATTAAGAACATATATCTTTTAGTTTGAAAAATAAGTAAATTACACAAAGAAACTAACAGTTTTCCTATACAGAAAATGCTACCCAATTTCTGTAAAATTCAGGAACATGGCATAAATTGGAATTAATTGCAGAACAAGAGAGGTAAAAGTAACTGAAACAAACACTTTGGGTAAATTCATGTGAGTAATTGACAGCTGCACAATAACAGCTCCTGGGTGCTCCATTTCAACTGATTGATGGTTGTAACCACTTGCTAAGAGTTTAGAACTCTATGAAACTAGTTTGAGTGGAAAGCCACCCTAGGATGCTGCATTAAAGCAAAACTGAGAATTCATTTTTAAAAATGTTGGATCGGGCAGGGTAATATTGTAGAAGGGGCAGGTGATGTCTGCAGTAATCACTGTTGCTTTCCTGATTGCTTCATGGAACTGTGAAAAATCCTGAGCTGCTCATGCAGATGCAATGTTTGCAGGGAAACCCAGCAGTCCCAGGTTCCCCTGTGTGCGAGTTACATCATCTCCGCCCGATTAATCACTTTCACTTGCTAAACATCTCCAAAATCTGCCCTACCTGTTCCCAGAGTCCACCATTTCTCATCTGCTCCTCTTCTGCTGCATCTCTTTGTAGTTCCCTTCATTGGCCTCCATTTCACCTTAGAATCAGATTCAAGCTCCTGTGCTTTGCCTTCAAATTCCTCCACAGTTCTTGTCCCACTTTCTGACCTGGTAAAAATACTTCCCCCAGCCTACTAATGACTTCCTCACTCATAACCTCATCACACACATGGCTCCATGACTTTTCTAGAGCTGCCCCAATTCTCTGGAATGGCCTTCCTCTTCCTATTTGGCTTGCTCCGTCTTTCTGCTCATTTAAAAGAGCACTCAAAACCCATTTTTTTTTCAAACTTGCCCACTCATCTTCTTCTGTATTTTAAAACCCTCACTACTTCCCACCACTGCATATCTCCACTATATTGTGTGTTACTTTCTGCACCTCCTAGATTGTAAGCTCTTCAGGGCAGAGTCCTTTCCTCCTGTGTCACTGTCTGTATTTGTCTGTCATTTGCAACCCTTATTTAATGTACAGAGCTGCGTAATATGTTGGTGCTATATAAAACCTTGTTTATTGTTATTATTATAAATAATATTATTCATGATGGCCAAAGATCGCAAGATGGAGAGAAGAAGGTGGCCATAACCTGCAACAGAACAGTGAGTAAAGCAAGGTTTAGTTCTACTTTAAAACTTTGAAATACTGCAACTCCACCACTTTCAAATGACTGCATTTTTCTTGAGGACACCACCACTGCTCCTAACTAACAAGACCTGGACAGACATGCCACTTTCTTCCATTGTGATACAACAAGACTGGTTTATTAAAACAAACCTTTCCAAAAAGTATGGAATTATTGCTCTTTGAGTGTGTTCATTCAACTGTTTACATTTTTGCAAACAAACAAAGCAATCATAGATATGACACAAATCTATTTTATTTAACAGCTGAACCTTCTCATATTGTAAATAATTACTATTACAATATTCTTTTTCAAAATGAAATCATACAACAATAAGGAAAAATATGGAAACAAGCCAAAACAACTTATATAGCACATTGATGAAGAATAATATTTTATATTTGTGATGCAGATCTGCTGGGGAGGGAGAAACACTTATACCATTTTAAACAAGAAAAAGAAAAAAAAATCAGCCATTGGAGTTCATAAATAAAACTATGGATTATGAGTCAGAAATATTAGTGATGTACCAAGTAGAATATCTGAATGGTTCAAGAATTGACGTGCATTCTGAGCTGGTGAATGTGTAGAGTAAAAAACGGTACCATTGCTGCCAAAAGCGGGTAATCAGGGTGT
>NC_092868.1:38558564-38589039 GCF_032062135.1 Pyxicephalus adspersus | reverse complement strand
AAACCTCTATGCCATGCAGAAGAGGGGTACTATCCAAATGCCTAATTAACGGTTCCATCGCGAGATTGAACAAAAGGGGGGATAAAGGGCATCCCTGCCTTGTTCCTCTCTTGAGGGCAAATGGGGGGGACAAAAATCCAGGCGTATGTATATTCGCTGTCGGAGAGGTATACATGGCCTCAAGCAATTTGAGGAATGGGCCTCGAAGACCAATATGATTAAGTACCGTGAACAACCATGGTATATCAACTGTATCAAACGCCTTGTGTGCATCAATTGTGATTATGGCTTGCTTATTTTTTAAAGTTGGTCATCCTTATTTGCTGCATTTCAACGGCACCAAACAAAAGTTCCAGCATCACTTTTTTTGGTCAATGCAGATTTGTGATTGATCACTGACTACTACTTTCATTCAATCATTCATCCACAATCCACAGCTGATATGCCCCAACGTATCCTTTTCTTCCGTTTAGGTGTTAATGATGGTTTATGAATGGCTTTTCTTTATGTGAACCTTATTTCCTTCAAACAATTTCTTACACTTCAATTACAAACACTGACTCTTGTTTTTGTCTTTTTTGTTTTTTATTTATTTTGTTGTGCATTTTATACTTTTCGGGCATATCCCAATATGTTTATGTGCTGATGCTTTGGCATCTTCTTTGGTCTACCTGTATGTTTACCTTTTTCAAAATACAAAGTGATTTAATATTGTTTTCCCTATTGTTGAGTAATTCAATAATTTTCCCCTATGGTTACCATTTAGTGCCAACAAAATTTACCCTTTAGTCTTCCTATTGAGTTACAGTGTGCTTTTGCACAATAACATATGCACGCTATCAATACATTTTACAGCTGTCTTACCCTGGACAAGACTGTGCCATAGTGCCAGTAGAAAAAAGTATTCTTAAACTTTTTCCAATTATAGAGAAATGTTTCTTTCCCCACGATGACCCCTCTAGTTGCCAAATGGACATGCTTATTTAGACTTGCCTGTAACATTACACTTTCTTCAAAAAATGCAGTACCTTTACAGCTCTGCTAGATGGGAAAATAGATGCAGACCTAAGAGAAATATATATTGCAGCAGGGAATGTGTGTCACCCAGCACTGAAAGCAGGGGCCAAAAGGGAAAACATACCAGCACTACAAGAGCTAAAACGTGTGGCAGCCATTGATGTAGTAGGATGTCCAGCATTAACAATGCTATCCTCAATCACTGTCCAATATGCCCTCGGTCTCTTTTAGTTACAGTACAACAGGCCTCAAAGGAGAATTTCAACTACTCGCCTTATGCCAAAACATTACACCCCATGTTCTCAAAAGACAACTCTGACCCCCTCCCAAGTGATAGGCCTTCTCTGCTTCCCAAATGCAAAATCCCACTAAGTGACAGAAGAATGAAGAGGCACAGTCACAATTATGATCCTTGCTCCTGTGTCACTGCTCTTGGTTTAATCCATGGTGTTCACATCTCTCAGAAACAGCTCATGCAAAATCTTATGACTAGAAAATCTGGTTAAAAACTAAATGCTGCCATGTCCAAAGATGGACGTCAGTGGTGCTAATTTGAAAAGTCAGTTGGCAGTTTGATACATGTTTTTCATGAAAAAAAAGTATTTTTTGAGGCAATATTTACATTTAGAAAACATTGGTTGTATTCCCAGCTGTTTGACCAAAGTAGCAAAGTGCCAAAGAATGTGGATATGTTTAACATTGTTTGGTAAATAATGATATTAGTGGTTGATTTTCAAATCAATATACGCAAGAATGAAAGAAAGATGCATATGGTATACACTTGAATAGAAAAATTATAAGAATATAAACCTAGGGTTTTTATTTTTTTATCTAAGAATACAAGAAACTACTTTGATGTGAGAATAAACCTAGGACACAATATGCACGCATCAGTGCTAACATACAAAGTAGTAATTAATATAAATGTCAATAAAATTATTTTGAATAAATACACCCACAATGTGTTATTTTTAACATTTTTTTTCAAAATGTAAAACATGTAAATCACATGGGCTCACTGTAAATGTTTCTTTTCCTTTTTACAGATTTCGGCATTTTGTACATTAGAGCTGGTATGATGAGTCATTTGCATTTACATTAGATTTTGAGCATGGTTGTTGGTCACCAGTAGATGGTGCTGTTTTCTCATGTATAGTGTGTAACAAACTCATGTCTCCAACAGCACCATTTATTAGTGTGACCCAAGTTAAAACGAGATTCTTTTACTAGTGACATTTTAGGGGCAAAACACATCAGTTTATATATGGTTGGAAGCAGCCATAAATTGTAGTTTTCTCTTTTACCAAGATGCAAATTTGAAAAAAAGGACAAATAGCATTTGCTTTGGAATGAAGCTGACATTCAGTAAACGAGGGCTGCACTCACTCTGCTACTTTGAACCTAGACACAAACCTACTTAGCTATGGTCAAGACAGAAAATGAAATATTGTCATTCAATATTTTCTAGTACATGCTAAGTTTATCTTGCCATTGATTTAAACTAAGTTCTATGTGCTGCTGCTGCAGCTCACACATCCTGAGAACATCAGAGATTCACCTTCTTGTTACATCCTCTGCAAACATAGAAATTATGACAATAGTATGACATATATGTATAATAATAAAAATTTGGCATTAGGACAAGAGTGATTATTGATATATAAACAACCACAAAACATTGCTTAAACAGTAAATGAATGAAAAGAACAACTAAAAAATGAGTATATAATGCTAAGGTGACATGAATATAAATATACAACCATGTTATGGGAAAAAAGTATGTGGTAGTATGTGGACCATGTGAACATTGGTGTGCCCCTGTTGTGCCAATTGGCGCACCACATTACACCTGAAAACAATCTTTCATATTCCCATAATGTCATATGTGCACAGGAGAAACTAACCGTAGACTAACAAAATTAATGTTTTTGTTCATTTTCTCTTTTTTTAAACCAGAGAAACTGTGAAAGAGTGATATGCCAACATGCAACTTTGTACACAAGTACCCTGGGAAAATGAATAATCTTTGCTACAGGAATTTCTACTGACAATGAAAACAATAACAAGTTACATATGAACACCAAAATGCAGTCTGTTGGGAGCACAGAATTCTAATAACCAAGTATGGTGCTCAGGTTCTGAATTTTTTACTGCCCATTTCTTCTTCTGCTCTGTGTAGTGTTACCTTTGTTAGGGTTTCCTCTCAGTGGTCCGGATTCCTTTTTGCATAAACCGCAGACGTCTGGAGAGTGATCAATGATGACACGGCGACAGATATTCACTGATCAATCTCTCAACTTTATTGTTATTAACAAGCTTTTCTATACGTATTAAAATGGTTGTGTAAGGGGAAAAATATAGATGTCGCACATTGATTATTGCAATAATTTGGCAAAAACAAGGTAATAATCATCAGACATAATGGTTTTTCAATGAAAACTCCTTGTTCATCAGTTTCTCACAACTCATGATACAAAATGTCAGAGTGCCCTGACATAATAATAAAGCACAAACAATCAATGTGGCCAGGTACTTTTTAAGTGCACAAACAACTAAGATAGTAGTTATTAAACCCAAGGTGTTGTAATCATCAAAATATATTCTGTATAAAGGCATCTTCTGCTACAAGATGGCTGAGCCTTGGTTATATATACTTACACTTCTTTCCTTTTAATAGCAAAGGGATAATGTGTGTGTGTGTGTGTGTATGTATATGTATGTGTGTATGTATATGTATGTGTGTATATATATATATATATATATATATATATATATATATATGTGTGCATCATACTGGTTCCTTAATTCATAGAACTTAGAAAAATAAATATATTAGTTAATGGTTAAAATCATATAAATTATTATGTTATTCAAAAACCACTACAATAACGAGCACTATACACTATTATGAATACATAATAACATGATCACAATTCACTATTGTAAATCAGTAACTTTTTCCATTTATTCTATTATACTATTTATACAAAAATATGCAATATTTTGATGTGTATCCTTTTTACACAGGTCAACAAAAAATTAGTTTTAATTATCATCAGAAACCCCAGCAAGCTTTTCTAAATGAGTTTTTCGAGCAGATTTCAGATATGTTTTCAGTTTTTCCCTAACATGTACAGTTCCTGAGTTATGAGTACTATTATAGTTAACATTGTACATGCATGTATTTTGTACTAAAACGTAAGCACCATTGAAGTGAGTTATACATCTTTAGTGTTAGGTAAAATAAGGCACACTGGTATAGATCTACTGAACAGTGTCAGTCAGGTACCATTGTTTCTTCACAAATGCTTGATTGAGTATGATTTTCTTGTGTACTCTGTCTCAATTGTCACGGTACAGCATGCAGCAGTAGTCAGCCATCATACTTTCATTCCAGAAACCTCAGTAGCGGTGCTTTATTAACTGAATGTCCTGGTGAAAACATTCTCCTTGTTCCTCACTCACCATACCAAGATTTTCCGGGAAGAATTTCAGATGTGAGTGCATGTAAATGTATTTTTAATGGCATGCGACCGTCATACTAGAAACTGGCAGCCAGTTTCTAGTATGAATCAAGCAGATTCTGAACTCCTTCTTTGTATGCAGGAGACTTATGGTTGCCCAGGAAATTTTCACACAGCCACTTGAATGCATATTGTTCCACTGGTGTGTTTTATACTGGATTGGTTCAAGTAGAAACTTCATGTTGTCATAAGACTCCTTTAGGTTAACGGAATAGGCAATTGGTAAACTTGGTTCAGAATTACCATTATGCAGTAAGACTGCTTTCAAGCTTCTTTTAGAGGAATCAATGAAGATATGTCATTCAGATGAAACATGCTCTTGTGACAAACTGTTAAAGAGTGCATTTATATAATGACAGTATCACAGTGAGCCATGCTTCTGTTTAAGCCTTGAAGTAAGAAGTTCTGCTTTTTCTTTGGAGAGATTAGATCACACATAAGATCATTCAGCTCTGCTTGTGTAAAGGTCTCTGGTTCCAAATCTTCATCAACCAAGTAGTCAGGATCAGATGATTCAGGGTTGTAACTGGCTGCAACTCCAGTGTAAGTCCATCATGTGGCGGTACCAGAACTGGCAATGAATCATCATGGGGAACATGATGCAGAATTGAGGCTGGGATATATGATTTTGTGCCTAGCTTTACCTGAGAATCTACTTTTGATGACGCGGCAAAAATAGCAGTCGATTAGAGGGTCTCGTGGTTCTCTCCACACCATGGGGATTGCAAATAGCATTGCTGCTTTACGCCGATTTAGCCAGTCACGCAGTCTGTTGGAAAAACTGGTACAGATGATATGTGGAGCCCCAAAATATATCCTGGTCACCAAGTGGACAGCCAAAATATAATTTATATATCTTTTTAAGTTCTCTGGTAATTTGGGGATGTTGTGCTTTCGTCGTGAATGAATCACAAACGTAACAGAAACTGTCTAGATCATGAGGGCAATTTCTAGGCATGATGACAAATGAAATCAATTGCAGTTAGTTCGGTCTCTAACCTTAAAAACAGAAAACTGTCATTAAATGCTATAATATGTTAAGGCTATTTATAACTAATTTCACACAATATATAATTAGCTGCTTTACAAAAACTTGACGTGCTACAAAAAAACTAAACACAGATTTGAAATCCACAAAAATATTACATATCCCACATAAAATTCTATCTGATGAAAATGACATGTTGACCTATGTTATTATTTTGTATGCTTTTGTAAACCAGTAAGAGTCTCTTAAAAAAAAACCTGAAGAAGCCACAAGACAAACTGTGTCAGGGCAAAGAGACAGTCCTAAATTCTACACAATTTATTTGAGCTGTGTGATGTCTTGTCTTGTATAGATACCAAGTGAGGAGGTGTATTACACATCCAATAAAGTGATGAGAAACGAGGAGGCAATGCCAAATGTTTAAAATTAGGTTCTTCTGGGTGAAATGCCATCAAATGCTGTTGTAGGATAGCAATGGAAGTATAATGAAGATGCATTTTATTTTTTAAACTAATATAAAGAAAGTAAACCCTCAGTAGACATTTGCAAGCAGATATATTAAAAAAACAACAGTGATATACAGTGGTAGAAAACCTGTTTAAATTCAAAGTCATAGGGCTTTTTTTTTAAATTGTCAGTGCAGGAAAAAAGACATATTTCAAGAAATATTATTAAAATATTTAGTGCACTGTGATCATTTGTCCTCAAGTCAAAAGTGAATTGGTGGGGGAGGAGATTCACGCAGCGGCTGCCTTACACCCCGTCTCCACTATTACCATCTCCAGACACCATGCCCAGTGGCTTTAAGAGTCGCTGATACCACCGCCTACCACTTTGGGACGCTGGGGGACTCAGCGTGCCCATCAGCGGAAACCCAATCCAGAATATCCTGGGGCTCTGGGAACCGCTGACTGAAATAAGGAGCTGGTAGCCATTTTGGACACATGGAGCCCAAGCTACACAGCAGACTGCAGGCTCCGGGAACACGCCAGCCAGCCCAAAGTGCTCTCAACCCCTAGCCTATATAGTGGTAGTAGCGGGTGGCTCTACACACATTGTTTAAGTTGCTGCTGCGTCTGGTCTCTGCTCTTGGAACAAATTGCTGCCATCTTGCCAGGGCTGTGGCCTTTACAACATCCAAGTGTGCCCTGGGAAAATTACTACAGACCTGCGAAGACCTGAAGCACAAAAAAAATTGGAAACCCTCTGCTGGGTGCCAGAGCTATCTAGGCAAGCTCCATCAAACTACAGGATAGCCAGCTCCCAGAAAATATGAGTACATTACAATCACACCTTCTGTATTATCTACCTCTGGACCCAGTGGATTCCATGATCAAGTGTGTTTTTGGTACTATGGCCCCTCCTAGTGACCAGTGATCTTGCTCTCTGCATGGCAATCTAGCTATCCCTAGGACAGTGTCTCCCACACCCACTGGGCTTTATATATTGGTGAATAACTGCTTCAACAGTTATTCAGCTGCAGTTTGTATACAAAGTAGCTACAACATTGGGGATGCTACCCCTACATAGGCGAGAAAGCTCACCATATTGAGCTATCTAATACAACTGGATCTCATCATCTCATATTTGCTTGCCTCACACTATCATATTCCCCTTGTGTCTGCCTGGACCACTGCGACAGAATCTTATACATCAACCAAGCCATACTCTTGGAGAACTTCAAGTTAAGGACAAGGAAGTACCGAGGATTTTGAGTATCGCACTCTTCATCAATACCCAGGGGCAAAGGACGACCAACAGGCCAATCCTCGCAAAAACGTTAAATTGGGAAGTTTGGGATGCTGCCTTAAATCTAGATGATCTGTTTAGGCACAGACCTAGGATCCACATTTTTCCTATATGGTAATACACATTTTTTCTCCCCCACACACATATCATCCTTATGATCACCAAATGTATTATCATTAAATGTTATCCTAAGCCCATGCCCATGGTAATGGGAGCTCTACTCCGACCTTCCAATCAGAGTTCTTTCAAACTTCCAATCCTTGCACCAATCATAATATCTGTATAGGTTGCACATCTGATACATAAATCATGGAACTGGAGCCTGAATGAGTCCCTCCTTCAGGATACAGTGGTGGTAGCAGGTGTCCCTTCTGAGCTAACACATTATTTTCAAACTAACAACACGCCCAAAAAGCGACCACCTACTTGTGAGGGAAGCCCATAAAGCGGTGGTCCATGGTATATTTATCAAGCATGGGGCGAGACTGAAAATAGCACGCCAACAAGAGATAGACAATCTCCTCAACCGAATCAAAACCCTAGAAATATTCCACAGGGCTACTCAAGACCCCATTAGGGTAAAGAGTCACAAGTTTTATGCAAAAAACTTTCTACACTTTTTTTTATCTGGCAGCACATTTGGCCAGAGTAGTTGATTGGTGCCACAACCAACAGTTCACAAAATGATTGTCTGTGGAACAGTCCTTCTTCCTAATCCACTTACACCTGCTGCCCTGGCTGCCACTTTCCACCATACCAGGACTCAGATTGCACCCTACTCTAGGATATACATGGGACCTATACGCCAGGTACTTCCATAAACTAGACCTCTCGCCATCATCTTCCCCTCTAGTCCCTGTCCTTTGCAACCCTTCATTCCCACCGGAAGTGGGATCTTTCTGAGATTACTGTCAACAGGCAAATGTAGAGCCCAAAATTTTCTATGGTCAGAGAGACTGGTTGGGAGGGAAGAAATGAGCTCTATATTCCAAGCATATGGTTCTACATACTCTCCATCCGGGTGAAAATTATTCCAGACACCTCACCCCCTTGAAACAACTTTTTATCGGGGAAGGGGGGATGCGGCATACACTATCAGTATTATAAGCCATTCTTAAGACTCCACCCACTTCATACTCCCCTGGGTATTTTAAAGATTGGGAAGTGGACTTTGGGATCACCCTGTAGATAAAGAGAAAGAATACTGCTGTGGACCCACAAAGCATATATTAATAGTAGATTGCAAGAAACTAATTTCAAAATATTATCCAGATGGTACTACACACCTGAGAAGCTCCACAGGTGTATTCCAGGTGTGTCTGATTGGTGTTGGCAATGTCAGACAGCAGTTGGCTCCATTCTCCACATTTTCTGGGAATTCCAGAATTTGCAATCTTTTTGGGCAACAATCAGATACATTGCCCCTGATTCATCAAGCAAAATCGGATTATCGCTCGCGCATTCGTATTAGCGATCCGGAATCGTGCGCGATCGCACTATTCAGCAACTGAAAAAGCTCGCGCACGGAGCCGCGCTTATCCGACAGCTTTTTACTGGCGATCTTGCATCCTCCTTATTTGCGCAGCTGAAATCTAATCGCCTTAATTGGCAGATTCGCGCCCCCTATTGCTCATTATTATGAAGGCAGGAATCCGGCTGGCAGTGAGGAGGCGCGTGTACGAGCACGCTCGAGTCCGGACCACGGTACACCGCGCTCGCTGGCCGCGCGTACTTTCGCGCTTCCATCGATCGCGGATTTCATTGATGAATCAGGGGCATTGTCCAGCCGATGACGAATAAGCCAATTTCCAACAATCCCGCTTTTTTTTCATACAACATAATTCTTTTCCCCAAAGACTACAAGGATTCAGTCATTAGGCATCTTATCATGGCGGCAAATTCATGCATATCTGCATTTTGGCGGAAATCTGATCCCCAGATGCAAATATAGCATAGATTTAAAATGCATGTACTTGTATCATACAAGATTTAAGGGATATTCAAGTTCATGCTACAAAAATTACTATAATATATTCTCCCACAAAGAGGAACAAGGTTGAAAAAGTTTATAGTACTGCTATTATCAAAAGTACAGAATAACAACAGAAAATAGCACAGCAAGGTACATATTAAAATCACACAGAGCTATTGATAAAATACTAAAATATCCAGTACTAAGATTATTCTTATCTAGTATAATCCTTTGCAAGAAGCTGCTAAACCTTTTGCTGAATTTTACTATCATTAAAAGAGGTTTTTTTTTTGTTTTTTTAAAACCACACTCTAACCTCTGTAAGTTTTATTATGATGTTGATGCCATACTGACAACCACTCTCTAAAATTTTCTATTTTTGGTAGCATTTTCTTCCATCCTGGAGAAAGGTAAATGGAATGAAAAAATGCAGGTCAGATCGAATCCTGTTGGACCAGTCAATAAATTTAACTTGATTTGGAAATCAAGTCATTTTTCAAATTGCTTAACTATGTTAATTTTTGGTAGAACAAAATACTATAAATCATTTCCTTAGCCAATTGTACCTACTTAATATGGTGTGGGAGCAGTCTGAATCCATTTTTACCTTGTAAATATGAATTTTCTTATATCAAAATAGGAAATATTGTCTGTCTATAACTGGAAGAAAATATTGTGATATCAACTGAATAACAGTCACATAGTTTTTTCAATGTATTGCTTTAAAATGTGCCTGTTTTCCGACATTATGACTGTTATTTTTATGAAAAAGAATGGTTTCTTTGGCCAATTTTAGATACCTTGCACAGCATGGGGCAGTTTGAATCAATGTTCCCAACTGATTTACTAATTGTGCTGGTGGTGGTTGGTGGTGCTGATCAGTTACTCCTTGGTTTTAGGAACAGGTAGCTGAAAGAGTTTACCAGGATTGATTCATCCTAAATTGTTTTTACATGCATTTTACCACATATTATGTCCCTCTTTATCCTCAGCACTGTCCTCCTCATCACGCTCACACAGCGTTCCTATTTCTTGCACAAAAAACACCATTATCATGTCTAACCCTAATGTGTAGGGCCTGATTTATCAATTTCAGGTTAGCTGGATCACCTAGATTTACTGATGAAAGTGTATCTTCTCCAGCCTTAAAGAGCTTTATTAAATCAGGACCATAGTATGCCAAGGTTTGACATTAAGCTCTGCTTGTCTACCTTATGTATTCCAGAAACATGTCTTCTTGTAATACCTCTATTAACACTACAGCCACCTTCTTCACCAACCCCATAAGCACCACTGCTACCCGCAGAAGCAGTAAAAAATGAATAAATATTAAACCATTATCAGTGCTCTCCTTCTCTACCCCACTAGTCTTGTTTCCTGTGATTCACACAAACTACACAAATTGAGGCAAACATGGCAGGAATAATGCCTGCAAACTAAAGAGGCAATTAAGAACCTGTGCTTTTAGAAAAAGTAGTTATGAGTTATGAGTATTCCAAAGAAAGCAGAGGTACCTCATTCATTCACAATCATGCCCTTACTGTGACTGAGATGATGAATGAACCAGTCAATCCACAAGGATGAGGACAAGGGCGAAGCTTGGCTGGGAAAAATCAAATTTTTGCATAACTGGACCCCTTTCTGTCAGCTACACTAGTGGTGTGTCTGGTTGTGGTAATGCTACCCTCCCTCCTGCTACCTGTAGTTTGGTGAATTCTGGATCCTGAGATGAGTCAAGGATTCTTTAGAGGGTGCTCTCTTGTGAGGCCTGCTTTCATTGCTAGTCATATCCCAACCTGAAGATGGTAATAAAACAATAAAAATAAACACTGTTTCTGTGTCATCATTTTTACATTTATAATTTGAGAAATCAGGCTAATTTTGTATCAACAATGGTGATAAACAGCCCGTGTGTAAGTCAAAATAATGTATGTGATTCTACTTGGTTAACAATCACAATATGAGAAAAGAAGGTGAATATTATCTACAGCAAGTATGTCTTTTAACTCCTTTCTGTCCCTTTTAGCTCTGTCACTGACTAGCATTAGTAGAAAATGACAAGCACTGTTTCCTTATAGAAGATTTCTGCTGCAGGATATCCAAACCAGGAATCAAGCTTGTAATGCTCAAAGTTTGAGTTCTGATCTCAGGTTGGAACATCTAAAATCCTAGTTGGTATCAACTATGCATGTAACTATCCACCTCCAGTAGCCTTGAATCAATGTAGTAATGCATTATTCACCCCATAATTGTTCTCTTTGTTCTTTTATAGTTTTCTAGGACAATTCAGGGCAACAGCAATGTTTTTTTTTTAAAGTTCCTATTTGTAGAAGATTGCTGGACTGCTATGCCAAATGTTTTCAATAAAAGATAAAAGAATAATATACAGTGTATGTACTATCCATAACAAATGGTATATAAATTGTTTATAAGCATGTGTGTTATGTGTTATACTACCAAGTTTTATACTACCATAGTACATAGATGAAAGATTGGAGACTTGGTTTGCAGGTTTCCTAATTTAGTGGTAATCTTATATTATATATTATTTTTTTTGGTATTTGGTATGCCATCAGTTTACAATTTAATTGTAGGGAATTTGCTACTTTAACAAAATATGGTGAAAAAGAAACCTAAATCTCGTTTGTGCACACAGCTTCCAAACTTTAGTAAGGTAAGTGTGAAATAAACAAATTTTACCATTTATAAAATGTTTTATTTATTCATTTAAATGTACATAGTCACAGAAATAGGTTCAAACAAAATCTGTAACAATCTTAAAAGCTTCTTAATGTCTGTACAACTATATCTATCAAAGTTCTTGATCAGCAATTAAATTCTTATTTATTTATACAGAGCTGTCATCTCCCGTAGTTTAGGACTTTACAGTGCTTGCCCGATGGGATGTATCTGATATATCTGTGTTCCTTTCTTGAGTACCTTTGCAGCCTTACAAATCATTTGCCTGTACATGAAAGATAACATCATTTGTCTAAAAATGAGTATAGTCTTTTTTTTTACATAGTACAGTCATATATCAAAAGTTACTGTCACTTCCTGAATTCCTACATTTATTTTGTAACGCAGTAACTGTACCTAACAATAAAGCTAAATCCAGAAATAAGTAGAAAATAATAAATAATAAATAATAATAAAAGTAGTTTTAAAAACTCTATAGCTAGATAAGTCTTAATCAATAAATTGATACATTTTCCATTTACTACATAATAGGAATCAAGATTTAGGCACCTGGACCAGGAGACACAGAGTAACACAATTAAATTAAAAAGTAAAAGCACAGCCCAGATTCCAAGCTAAACTGAATTGTGTGTCAAATTTGAAATTCTGGCTAATATTTTCTACTTTGGGGTAAATCACATTTGTTTTTAAATTGAAAGGTTTTGACTAAAGTTTTGGACTTGACACAAAAGTATAATTTTACCTGGGACAATTAGTGCAGTGCATTTCATTTGTGTTTTGATGTTTCTTTTCACACCTGCAACTATATTAATAATAATATAATATAATAATATATATAATAATAATTTTCTTGGCATCATTTACAGTCATAAATAATAATTTGCTATTTTTATTATTTCCTAATAAATAGTCTCAACGGTATTATATGCTGAAAATACTATAGAATGTGTATATAGTGCCACATCCAACTATATTAAACCATATTTATTTAGACAAAACACTTCTTTTGACTTTTTAGGCACCACTTACAAAAACAATTTTAATAAACCTCATATCACTGTTAAAACCATAATTTATTTTACATAAAAAGCTCATTTTGTGAAACAATTGGTTAAGTACATGAAACTGTATCAAATTAGTCCCACTTGCTTTTTGCTTCCTCTGAAAATTTGTTTGACATAAAAAAATACTGCAGCATTCATCATTGAAAATATTCACAATATATTGGCATCTAGTATCACCTATTGCATTTTGTTACAGAATTTTGCTATAAGGTATTTACACTTACTTTGTTATATTATCCAATATGGCCAAGTATAAGGTTATTGTCTACACTAGTTATCACCTTCAAGGTTTCCAATGCATTGATTGTAGTAATAAACAAAGGTGCATCCCATCAGACTTCTTTATCTCACCACTCACCAGAACATATCTTCTTGCCAACTAAGGGACATGCTCCTTCCATTCCGATTTGATTATTTTGTTCTTGATCTTCGTCTGCTAAATTTTCCATTATAAAGGCAACATTTGTTGGTCTGTTTAATAGGAATCTAACATTTACTGAAACATTTTCTTGTGGAGAATCAATTACTGCTGTTTAAATACATGGATCTGAAAGATTTTTCACCAGGGAATGTTTTATTGAATGTCAGATTTGCTTTAAGACCCCTGCTAGAAATGACATGCTTCAGCCATATCTCCTAAATCTCTTTGAAACGATAATTTAACGATTGGTGGCATTTCATTATTATTGGGTAGCACAGTAGCTCAGAGGTTAGCACTAGAGATGAATGAATGGAAGCTGACAAAGTGGATATCGATTTGAATTTCCGAAAAAATTAGTTTCCCAAGGAATCCAAATTTCCTTGTGATTCGTTGAAACGAATCGCAATTTTTCCTAAAATGACGGCTACATGTGTGAGGACATGGGGCAAGGAACTCTGGGAAGGTGGGATGACCCATAATGCCATGCATGCAGCCAATCAGCAGCCAGCCCTGTGATGTCACACCCCTTTAAATAGCCTCAGCCATCTTGGATTAGGAAGTTTTACAGCGTTCTGAGCAACTTGGCCAGGTGACACCACTTCCGCCTCCACGTTCTCACGCCGCTGGTCCTGCAACAACGTCCGCCTCTGCCTCCTCATCCTCCACCGTGTCCTCAGCCTCCACTGCAGGGACAATTCACAGCGCCCCTCCAGCATACCACATGTGCACACAGATGAGGAACTGCTCTGTGTGATTCATCAAGAGATCGAATCATGCCTTTCTCCGCGACAACTCAAAATTGGAACCATGGTGACCGACAACGGGAAGAACATTGTGTCTGTGCTGTGTCGTTGGAATTCCACCCCCCATATGTTGGACCAACTATATGAACAGAGAAAGGCCATCAATCTTGATGATCCAAGTGGATAGGAGTACTCCCATGTGTAACTTTGATGTCAGTCAGTGGCAACTCATACTTGACACCTGCCGTTTGCTCAGGCCCTTTGAGGAGGCCACGTTATTTGTCAGTCTCCAGGACTACGGGATGAACAAAGTCATTCCACTACTTCATGTCCTGGAACAGATGCTGGTAAATCTGGCTGGTCAGGGGACTGGAGACATAGCGCCTAGATCTCACGGCCACATGAGGCCTGTGGGGTCTGAACTGGAGGAGGAGGAGGACATTGGATCAAAGGCAATGTATAGTGAAATGGGTGGTTTTTCTACTCAGGTGACAGGAGAGGAGGAGCAGGAGCAGCCAGAGCAGCAAGAGGAAGATGAGGAAGACCAGGCAGAGGACCCAGACACACAGTGGCAGTATGCAGTGGAGATGGAAGCAGAGAGTCCCTCAGAGTCACTTGCAGAAATGGCCCGCTGCATGCTCACTTGCTTGCGCAGTGACAGCCGAATTGTCATCATTCGGCAGAGGGATGACTTCTGGCTTTCCACCTTGTTGGACCCTCGCTACCAGTCCAAAATGGAGCATGTCCACACAAAATGTGGAGAGACTGACCTTTGTCAAGATGAATCAGGCGTGGATCAGCCAGGATTTCCACCCACCAATGCCTGATGCATCTGTTTAAATGACCCATGCCGCCTGACCCAAACCTTGATAAAAGACCGGTTTCTTCTGGCCACCTGCCTCTTGCCGCTCTGTGGTCTCCTGATGCTGCCAAAATAAGTGAAGTGTGCAGTGATTCGAATAGCGACGCCTGTCATCTGCATGTCATACTGACTGTTTCTTTTCACTACCACAGCAGACTCCCTATGCGTGTTACTGCAAGGCACAGTGTTCTACACCACTATCAAGGCTCTCTGCAGGCCGGAAATAGACGTTTTTTAACACGATTCGCCGAGAATAAATTCGGATCGAAGTGAATCTTTTCGTAAAATTCGGCGAACCGGTCGAATCAAATTTTTGAGAAATTTGCTCATCTCTAGTTAGCACTATCTGCATGGAGTTTTCAGGTTCTCCCCGTTATTATTACTTTTTTATTTTTTTTCATTCTGGCTTTTTTAATACAAATTTGTTTAAAGTAGGACCAAATGATGAAAATTGCTATCCCTATAGAGAACATCCAGTATTGGTAATTGTGTTCAAGCAAAAACTCAAATAATTTAGCCTTGACTTCCTACTGAATTACAGCATGTACTTCCTGTACCTAGGCATATTGTTCTTGGATCTCATTGCTGTGTCTGCAGTGTGATTCTAAGGCATCGTGAATAATGATGGCCTAACATTTGGAGTCAGATTTGGTGATGTCACTATCGTGCTTGGAGGGAAAGCTGCAGTACAAGGCTCCCATGCCCATGCTTCATCTAGTCTGTGGATCTGTGCTTTCTTCACCACTTCTTCTTGAAAATTACTCAGATCAGATCAATAATCACCAGGTTGGGACACCCAGACCTGAGGAACTAAGGACCTGCCTTATTTAAGATGGCTATCTCCACAAAGATAAACCGTGCAGATCCAGGAAGGAGAGCCAATAATCAGCTGAAATACTGGTTGCTAGTCCTTTGCTCTCTGCTTATATTTTATGGTACAGCTTCAATAGATCGGTTCTGTAAAGTAAACAAGTAAGAGGATGAAGGGAAGTTCCATAATAGCTGGCATATAAGTAACCTGCTGCTATTCCCTGAGTAAAAAAAAACAGGTTCCCTAAAAAAAAGACAAAAAATGTAATACATTTTAAAAATGAAATCTACCATGTCCATACTGGTCACAGTTACAATTGTTACCGATAACAAGATATGAAGGTCACAATTTTCAAACCCTGGGGCTTGGGCATTTTAGATCCCCAAGATATACAATTCATTAAAACACGATGCATAACCAAGCTATCTGTATCTGTAGCAATTTTGTCTAAACATCAAATCCTTTATTTGTATAGTATGGAAAATGACAGAAGTGCTCAGCTGTGATTTCATAGGGCCGTGCATTGGAGAGGAAAAGCATTTTTCATTTCATTCTCATCTTTCATTTACAGCTTCCACAGAGCAACTGAGTCAGCACAAATCACTGACATGAAATAAATAAGCAAGAACAGTACATCTCTCTCGCTATGGTGAATGTTCTAAACCTCCCCTTTGGATCAAACATTCCTTGTGAAGAAGGAGTAAATAGATTGCTGATTGCCTCTGAGAATAGGGAATTAAAACTTTACATTAACTTTTTTTTGACTGGTGGATCATTGTGAGAGGATTATATTTATAGTTTAAATAATAAAATGAGGTATAAAAAGGAGGTATATAATAATAAAAGCCTTAAATAAGGCTGAGTTCCATATCTAAGACATTACAACACTTTCACAAGTTCTTGTTCATTGGTCATGGCACACAGTGTGAAAAGAAATTCTTCTGGTATCCGAATAAGACAATGGGCCAATAAAAAAGCCTAAATTGCAATTCTTCAAGCCCTCAGATAATAAAACCTTGATTAAGTAATTGTTGTATTTGTAAATAATATTGGTGGTGTTGGTTCTTGACTTAATAGGTACACTTGCTTAGACTACAGCAGCATATACGTGTAAGTTATAGTCCATTAGGGTCAAGAACATTGACTGTCCTGGATTGTGCACACGTGTTTGAGCACAGACTGCTCTAAAGCAGCTCATTGCAAATGAAAAGACATAATACTTAGATAGTGCCCCTTTATTGATTAGGCCTCTTTGAGTGGGGGGAGTGAGAATGTAGGTTAAGAATTCTTTTCTAAATTATGTTTCTCCCCTATAAGTCTCTTGGTAAGAATTCCTTGATCTAAGGAGAGGAGTCAATCACAAATGGCACTGTACAAATAACAACTAACCAGTTGGTAAGTTTGGCACCCATTGAACTGGGTGTTCCAGTGTGGATAAGCACATATGGCAGCATGGTTGGATCAGTGTATAGCACTCTTGCAGCCAACCGGGATTAAGGTAGGGACAATGTCCCTTGAATTGTGAGCCCCTTTGAAGGACAGTTGTGATATGACTATGGACGTTGTAAAGCGTTGCCTAATATTTTAGCGCTAAATAATTACAAATAAATAATAACAAATATCTGTAGCAATAGAAATCATAGACGTCAGATGAGGGTAGATGAACTAAATTGGGAAGAATCCACTAAGGGTTTTAAGATATGTAAAAAGTCGGTATGTTCAACAAGAAGAGTAGGCAGAGGGTTTTTTAGGCAAACTCTTCTACTCTTCTTGTTGTTTGTTATCTAATTAACAGGGTTGGCAAATAACCTGTAAGAGTGCTCCTGTACTGAAGTTACTTTCTGACACCACTACTGGACCACTTATTTCCTCATTGCTTTCATGTTCTTTAGTTAGCTTCCACTTTAACTTACACCTTGGAAAACTGAGTTAACAATCCTTTAAAGGTAAAATTCCATACAATATGGCATCCAACCTGAAAAAAGGGACCACTCCTTGCCTTTCCCACCGAGATTGCTCAAAATTCGCATGAAACGCCACCGCCCTACTGTCCCTTCTCCCTCCAAGTCAATGTCATCCACATCACCTCCTTGAAGGACGTAGTCTATTTTCTTACTGGACTAAACCACAAGTATCTATCTTGTTGTCACTGCGCACTCCTCTTATCTCAAGGCGTGTCCCCCAATATTTAAAGCTACAGGGGGTACACCAAATTAGAGATACCAAATAGGTGGGTGAGATTTCTTGCCTCAGGGACTTTAATACCTCATTTCTGAACATTGTATGTTATTGCTATGTATAATATAACAGTAATTACTATTTACCTATGGTTACTATTGAACCTGTTTTTTTCGTTTTGGAGAGAATGCTCTGTTCTTCTCTTTACCAATCCTAAACCCCCCCCCCCCCCTGCTCATTCCTAGGTTGATTCCCACAACAAAGGTCACGCCATCACACACGAGGGAAAATGGGCTCATGGTTGAGTTAACTGGGCAATCCTCCCACCAGTTGAAATGCCAATATCCCTTATATCTCTTAATGTCCAGGCATTAAATTCCCAGATGAAGCAACAAGGGTGTTTCGGTACTTTCAGGTCCATAAGGCGAATGTCATTTGCCTGCAGGAGACCCATTTTTCTACCTCCTCCTGTCCTAGATATTTCCATGAATCCTATTCAATGGTCTACATGGCCAATTCCTCACTTAAACGTAGAGGCATCCTCATTGGTTTCCGTAAATCAGTCCCGTTTGTGTTAAAATTTAAAACTGGCAGACCCTGAAGGCAGATACCTGCTCTAGCCTCCCATTAGTGTCCTCCAGCTCCATTATAGCAACACCGTGGTCTGACCAGGATGCTGTTCAAATGGAACATACCTCACTTTACCGTAAGTCAAACTCATTCAAATGAGTTCTAAATGATTCCATACTTAGTAATTCGAAAATATGCCCGCACACACGGTAGGCCTTGGCTGAATAATTTAGGCTATAAAAAAGAATTTAGGGGTCTCTGCAGCTATCCTTTGGGTTGCGCACAAGAGAGTTATTAGAGGCCACCTGATCCAAGCGGTGTCCTATCTTAAGAAACAACGCACCATGCAGCTTAATCATTTAGAACAAGAATATATGACCTTGCGTGCTCAATGTACAGCTTCCCCAAATTGAGACCTGAGACGGCGCCTGAGCTTAGTCAGGATGCAACTGAATCTCTGTACGGCCACCATCGCTAAGAAACAGTTGCGATAGACTAAGAATAAATATTATACTTACGGTAAAAAAATCTCATACTCTTTTGGCAAATAGATTCAAAGACTCTGATAGACGGTTTACACAATATCATTTAAGACTATCCAGGCAGGCCTTACCAGTAACCCGGAGCACATTTTAAAAGAGTTTCATGGCAAGCTGAGATCCCTATACAAGGCACCAGAGGTCTTTGACGGTGAGGCCATGGACCAGTTCCTATGCAACTTATCTTTATCTACCTGAACTACTGACATCCATGAAGGATAGCTTAGAAGCACCTTTTAAGACTCAGGAGGTATTGCAGGCGATTTATTAATTTAAACCCAAAAAACACCTATGGCTAGATGGTTTTCAGCGAAATCATATAAAAAGTTTGCGAAGGACCTGGTTCCATATCCAACTCCAGTTTTTAAAGATGTGCTTAAGGGGCGGGGCTTGGAGGCCAGTATGTTGGAAGCTGCAGTCTGTATGCTGCCGAAACCAGACACTGATGCCACTACCTGGTCCACTTTTAGGCCTATTTCCCTACTCAACCTTGATGCCAAACTGTTGGCAGATATTTTGGCGTCACAACTGAACCAGGGAATAGATTTTCTAATTTCACCAGATCAGACAGGGTTTATTCCTAGAAGGCAGGGGACAATATACGCAGGATGATGCATCTAACGCATTATGCACGTAAAACAAAGACCCCAGCAATGTTTCAAAACTTAGATATCAAGAAGGCTTTTGATTCTATACTTTGGCCTTACTTGATGTGCCTTCTGGAGCGCTGGGAATTTGGCCCTCACTTTCAGGCTTGGGTTTCTTCACTCTACGCAATTCCCAAAGCTTATATTCAATACATGGACTTTTGCTACTCCTACTTCCCTATAGGTAGGGGCATTAGGCAGGGCTGCCGGCTTTCGAAGCTAATGTTTGCCCTGGTGATGGAGCCGATGGCAATAGCCAACATAAGGATATTAGTGAAGTGAAGGTGGGTGACTACCATCATAAACTGAGTCTTTTTGCAGATTATGTTATGATGTGCATATCCAATCCGCTAGTGTCATTGCTAAATCCTATGTCCCTCTTAAAGCATTTCCAGAAATTCTCTGGCCTGCAACTTAATAGGCCTTTTAAATGGGAAGAGCGACGCCTGCACTACTTGGAGGTTTACATCTCGCCTTCTTACGAGAGGCTATATTCTGCCAACATACCAGAACTTCAGAGACGCCTAGTAAATGCTACTTGATTCCTGGAAAAAATATTACATATCATGACTAGGGAGAATAGTTGCAATTAAGATGACATGGTTCCTCATCTTTACCCGATGCGAGTTTTGCAAAGTGCTTTCATTCATCTGGAGTTCAAAGAGACAGAGGATTTCTTAACAAATTTTTTATTGTCCAAAATCTAGAGGAGGGCTTACAGTAGCAGTCCTACTATAAAGCTGCTCAAATTGCACCATAAACAGCCTATTTTGTTAAGATTAGACCACTGTTGTGGGTTTCTATGGAAGAACAAGGGCTTACACAGTTATTCATTGAAAATATACTGTGGATCCCACCCGTTCAGGCGGAGACACCTTTCTCACCCTATCCTAGCTCACTCCCTGCATATTTGGGACCAAGTTAGGCAATGTAATGGGTTGATGCCCCCTCATATACCCGTTGTCCCTATTTGGGGAAACCCGATGTTTCCACCCATGCTTGAAATCCCCAATAGTTTCTAATTATGGAAAGACAAAGGCCTCCACAGGATTTACGACTTTCTGGGCTCCTCAAACATTATTGCTTTAGTAAAAAAAACAAATAGCATTCCTTCCAGGAAGATTTTTAGATTTTTACAAATCAGACACTTTATACAATCAATAGTGTGAGGAGTCAAACAGGATGCACCCCTCAGTGTTTTTGAACAAATATGTGTACGAAAAACGCAAGCTAAAGGAGTGATTTCAGTCCTATATAATACTCTGATAAACAATCAGGCAACAGGTGAACCACCTTATGCCACCCCTTGGGAAACAGACTTGAGGTGTTGCTTGGACAGCGAGGATTGGGAACAAATATAAGCTCATGATGCGCTTGAACATGGTTACCAGCCCGCATGGCCAAGATTTTGCCTATGCATAGGAATCCTTGTTTTAGAAGATGTGCTGCAGTCGGCAACTTATGCCATGTGTGGTGGGAATGCCCCAAGATCAAAAGGTATTGGGTACGAATAAACCAAATGGCGTATACCCTGGTAGGAAAGTCGTTTCTGAAATGCCCAGCAGAAGGCTTGTTAAATTTGAAACCATCCAGTTGCTCTAAGTTACAATTTAAGTTGTTGACTCACTTGTTTACAACAGCAAAAATGATACTGGCTAAGGCCTGGTGGTCCTCCATCCCTGCTGTGGAACATGTAAAACAGAAAATTGCTTGGTTCCTCAATAATGAGAAAATTAGAGTGGTTATTACTGACACAATGTCTAAACTTCAGAAGGTTTGGGACCCTGGATTGATTACTACATGCCAAATGGGTGGGATTGCACTTTTTAAAAATGTTACATATATGGTATGATATGATATTACAAATAAACACTTGAGTCTGCTAGATTTCAATTCAAAAGGCAGAAGAGTAACCTTGCCTTAGTTTCCCTGTACCCTTCCTTCTCTCCCCTTCTCTTCTCACTTTTTGCCACTTGTTCTTTTTGCCTATTTTGTATTGTTGCGGACTATGTTTTATTGATACTTTAAACTGGGGGGGTTGTGTACTAGTTAAACTAATGTGTTCTTTTTTTATACTCTGCGAACTTACATGATTCCGGAACCTTCATTGACTTCAGTTTTTAAACACGGTGCAGAGATTCAACCAGGAGACACATTACTATTGGACTCTAACTGTCATGGAGATGTAAGTGCTAAAATAGATATTCCCCTTTGAATATTGTAGTACTCCATTGTTTATTGTTATTCTCGTTTTATATTGTCCTTTTTACAAAATGTTTGTTATTGCTAAAATTCTTATTTTTTCTCATTCTGATTTTTATAAAACCAATAAAAATATTGAAACCAAAAAATCCATACAATAAAAATGCAAATAAAGAATAGAACTGACGAACGAAAATCGTTTCTTGTTGACATATTGGAACATAACCCCAGCTGCAACATTCTTAATTAAACACCCTGTATTGTTTTGGCAGAATCAAAGTTTTTTTTTTTTGTTCCATTTGGCCCATGCACAAACGTACAGTATAGAAGATTTTATTAACTTTCACAAAACCAGCAGCCTCAAATGCAACTTGGCAATGCAAGTTGCTGGAAGGACGAAATCCAAATTTACATTCCTTTGTCAACAGAAAAGAGATGTTAAGCATAGCTGAGAAAAGAAAAACAGCAGTGTTTTTCATTTTACAACTGTGATTTTTATGCTTGCCTTGAAATGAACTTTTTTTTTTATTGAACAGTGAAGTGAATTGCTGGTCTGGGCAAGTAAAGCATAAAACACAAAATATACAATGAAAATCTTTGTCAATTTTGCTGGTGTACCTGGAATATTTGGCATTGATATGTAGACTTACACTGTATTTTACACTTTAACTTCTAAAGGCACTAAACTTTCTTTTAACAAACTTAAGGCTTGCTGTTGGTTACACATTTCCATGTTCTGAGATCATTATTGATTAATTGTACTGCTATGTTCATTGCACACATTGCTAATGAGTGAAGTAGCTGTATTCTAGATTCCACAAAAATGGTGGGGAAACTATTCTCCTTTTCTCCTTTTTTCTTGATGAGACCCTGTCAAAAACTAAATATATTTCAGGTAAATGCTCAGAAAAATTAGATTTAAATGCATACTTGCTATGTTTTTTTCTTTCTATTAAATATTGTCATTCGAGAGTTGAGAATATAATAAAAGAGAAGTAAGTGAAAGTCTCCACCCTGGAGGAGATTTTGCTGTGTTTCCCTGGGTGACCTATTTCTAGCCTAATGTGAAAATATAGGAGAAAAAACAGAGGATTAATGTATAAAAACCAAAGAGGAGGTCTTGATGACCAGTAATCCCATCCCAGTGATGATTTTCTGGAATCTGGGAGCTGTTCCTGACAGCTAAGCACATGAACCCCAAGCAAGTTGACCCTGGTATTCCATTATAGCCTCTGCTATATGCCATCTAGACTTACCAAAAAGGCTACCTACCCCTCCATTATTATATTTTTAAATCTCCACTGCTCATAGATATGTATGTATATTTAAATAAAAAGTTCACTGATTTCTATGGGTTGCGACTAAAGCAGGCTAAGTATTTTCTCCAAGGTGATAAATGTATCTAACTCATTAAATAATAATGCCCACAAAACATCTTTGCTGTATACTAGTTCCTTTTTAACGTTTATTTTATAAACCACAAGCACAGGGGCTTTAAAAATGCAGTGGAAATAATTACTTTTAAAGCACAGTTTTGATATTAAAATTGCAAGTTTGCTGCGGAGAGCATAATAAGCTATTCCATTCAGAGGGGCAATCATTTTCAATTCCTTGTTTATCCCAGTTTGGATGTGTGTAGAAGGAAGATGATTTTTTCTTTAGTATAATTGAACTACAGAAGAGAGTGTAATTAGACATAGCCTTTAAATATAGTGGTTAATTTAATAGTCTAATTACAGCCACAGCTATAGAAGTAATGCAGGGCGAGGTCGTGAATCTAGGTTGGAATATGCTTTGTACTGTATATCGAATGAGATGTAAGGTTTAATTAAAGAGATTCAGAGGCTTTATTACACATTTTTTTAAGAAGAAGCAAGTGTAAACAGGAAAAAGGCATTAATGTTTATTTTATTATTTATAGCTAATATATGCAGAATAATCTTGTGAGCTCAATGGCCTAAATATCCTGCTAGCAGTTAGAAATATTTAATGGAATTTTTGTTAATAGGAAAATCTTAATATAATTCACCTTTTTATCATAATGTAGCTTGTCAATCAAATCAAATAAGACAGGTTCTTTTGTAATATGTTTGCTGCTGGCGACTGCAATGCAAAATGTTTTCTAATTATATTTCCTGCATTTTATCTCAGCTCATTATGCTGGTTGGTTTACCTGCTGAAGGTTGTTGGGAGGAGTGAAAAAAAGAGATAAATGACTGAATCATAGTCAGCAAAGACATAGCCCATCTGTGTGTCTTCAGCTGTATCTAAGCAGACATCATTTATGTCAAGTCTTAGCCACAAGTCAGGAAACTTGTGTCATGAAAGTCATGAAGAATTTTAAGTAGTATCTGAAAACCTGTTACAATATCAGATCTGTGTAGCTTTCAGTTAACTATAAAAATGACATCATGTTACCTATATATTGCATTTTATAAGAACTATATATACAAAATAATAATAATAATAATTGATACTTGCATTCCATCACCAAGACAGAGATATAGTGGCCACTCAGTGGACTTACATAGCCACACATAAGTAAATGCTACAGTTGATTTATTAAAACAGACCTAAGGTCAAAAAATTAAAAGTCACATCAAGCTAGTGCTAATTGACTAAAGAGGCACTCTCCTGGTGGCTTTCTGTTTTGGCGCTACACTGCAGAGCATATGCGTTGTGTAGTGCAGAGCTCAACAGAGCCATCCGCAGCTGATAATGCAGGAGTTACATCATCAGGTAAGCAAAGGTAAGCAGTGACTTCCAGAAACATCCATTTGAAGCAGAAATAAACCCAGTCATTACTCACCTGTTCACCTTCACCTCTATTGCCTTCTTTCTTCTCTTCCGCATTCTGATCTTCGTCCATCTTGATTGGCTGGGATGGGAAAACATAACTCTCACAAAGGGAGGCAAGAGTCCTGGTACCCACAAGGGATGCCAGAATGTGCTGGGTATCCCCATATCCTAAATGTATTAGGTTCTGAAAAAATAATCAAGTAAAAATATTTGTTCCTGTTTGGCAGAAAAATGTTTAATTTGTCCTACAAATATTATGTATGTACTACATGCAGCCAGCATGTTGTAAATATGAAGTAGCCAGCAGCCTGAACAACTAAAGAGATAAGATTGACCACAATGCTACATGACTCACAAGGAAGACATTTGAAAGGACATATAGGCCCTGATTCATCTATGAAATGAGCGCACGCTGGACGCGCGTACGCTCGCAACGGTCAGCGACCTCTATTAAGGCGAGTCGGGCCCGAATTCTAGTGAACTCGCCTGCCAGTTTCCTGCAAAGATCTCGAATACGCCAATTAAGGGGATTAATTTTCAGCTGCGCGATTCAGAAGGAGATGTTAACCTCAATGATGAGGTGATAGCAATTGATTAGCGCACACCTGCACCCTGTTCATTTATAGTTACATTTGTTGCACTTCTTGTTACTTTTTCTTTTTGTTGCAACACTGCAAACTAATTTCTATCAAGCTGGATATATACTAAGTGGCACTTTCAAATATGTCATCACACAATAGTATGAGTGTAAAAAAATATGAGAACAAACATTTGTGACCGCATAAAAATTTTGTTCCAGTTTGACTTTAGAGA
This sequence comes from Pyxicephalus adspersus, assembly GCF_032062135.1. Classification (NCBI taxonomy): domain Eukaryota; kingdom Metazoa; phylum Chordata; class Amphibia; order Anura; family Pyxicephalidae; genus Pyxicephalus; species Pyxicephalus adspersus. Next base: position 38,563,440 of record NC_092868.1, on the reverse strand, counting down.
AATCAAATATTTTAGTAAAGGATTATAGGCAAACATGTTATAATACATGTATTAAGGAACATTTAGTGATATCACTTGTGTGTGTATATCAAAATACATTTAAATGTATACAAATACATACATACATTTTTATAGCCTGACATTTGCACTCATGTTTATTTGTCCCCACACAGCTCCTGTGTTCATTTGTAGTTGTGTTGTAGGTTTGTTGTCATTGTGCTGTGCTGCCTGATCATAGCACTATTGTATACAAATACACTTCCACTTGCTGTCCAAATTGGTTGTCAATTAGTTGTCCAGCTGAGTTGCATACTCATTGTAACACACCTGATGGTGATGGAAGGAGGTCCAGGTTGCCAAGCACAACATCAAAGCTCATTGATTGCCAAGCTCACAAGCAGGGTCAGGCACTCTTAGAAATGAACCGCCTATGTAGAGGAGCTGAACTCAGTTAACTCTTGCCCAACGGGAAAGAAATAAGTAATTTTAAAATATGCTTTTTTCTTAGCGCATATAGATGTTTTAAACATTTGAACAGCACAAATATTTTTTTTAGGGCTAAGGGTAAAATGTGTGCCATTAGAAAGAATGCTTTTTTAAGGGAACAGTGACTTTTAATGCAAGCTCACCAGTGTAAAACTTTCGGGGATGGGCTGCTCCAGCAGCGAGTGCATTTAGTAGGTGAATTGTGCAACAGCTTCCGATTTTGGATCGCGATTACGAATTCGCGACCGAGCCTCCGATTTTGCTAAGTGAATCAGGGCCATAGACTTAGTTGGTTTTCAGGTTTGCTGGATCACTGGATATTAGATATGGATACCTGTACCTGGAAAATGAACAGCTTAATGTACATTGTCAGATATACTGTCTACTGGTTAAGATTTTTTTTATTGCATGGTGGGCTGTAATAAAGATGCACACTATGCACTCATTGGCCACTTTATTAGTCACATTTAGTTAGTAACGGGTTAGACTTCCTGTTTTGTCTTTGGAATTGCCACTATTCTTTGTGGTGTAGATTTACCAGAATACTGGAACATCCCTCAGGGATTTTGATCAATTTTATCATTAACATGATAGCATTATGCAGTTGCTGCAGATTTGTCAGCTGCACGTCCACAATATCAATCTCCCATATCACCTCATCCCAGAGGTGCTTTATTGGATCTGGATATTTATTGGATTGGATTATCTGGTGACTGTGGAGGCCATCTGAGCACAGTAAACTTTCATGTTAACAAAACTAGTTTGATGAACTAGTTTGATCTTTGTGACATGGCATGTTATGCTGCTGAAATTAGCCATTAGAAGATTGGTACACTGTGTCATAATGAAATAGATGTGGTCAGCAACAGTACTAAGGTAGGCTTTTGCATTTAAGCAATGCTTTATTGGTGCAAAGGGGCCCAACGTTTGCCAAAAATATCCCCCAACATTAAACACCATTACACCACCAGCCTAGTAGATAGGAACGCTACCCAGTGTGGTTTATTGCCATGGGATTCATTGATTAGATATTTGTGTTTGCATGTTAACAAAGTTGCATGTTCAAGCAGTTAAATGGGTGAAAAGTTGCCAGAGAGTATATAGTATTAATGTATATTTAAAAAAAAAAAAAAAATATATATATATATATATATATATATATATACAGGTTGACAATCAAAAATCCAGCCATCTGTAATCCGGGTCCTTCAGTTTCCCGGCATGAATAGCCCTTGCATTGTCACAGACGAAGAAGCTGATTCCATTTGGGTGTAGTTCTCAGGCTGGGCAATTTGGTCAACTCCTTTCCCAACTGTGGGTCTTTCTCTTTGGTGGAACAATTTTTCTTATGACAAAAAATAAGGTACATTATATTAGAGAAAGATTAGCAGAATGTAGTCAGTTTCAGCATATAAACATGAATCAGCATAGATGGTGAGATTACTTGGGAAGTCTTCTCCAAATAAGACATTCATGTAAGTTTTATTCTTCTCCAAGGACACAAGTACTCCATAGATTATCGATACTTACAATAGGTAATTATCATATTTTTTTATTTTGATTTTTCAATAAAGCAATGGTTTGTACTAAATTATAGGACACATTTATTTTTTTACTATTTGATTCTGAACAAAACATTATGCTAGAAGGCTTTTGTGAATGGCTGTAAAGATTTTGTAGCTCTGCAATCCTTGTTATGATATTCATTACAGATTTTAGTACTGATGCTCGAGGCATTGCTTTTTCCAGTCTAGCCTTCACAAGATTTTGTACATATTGCATAGATGTCACAATTCCTGATTTTTCTTTTCTCTGTCCAGTTTAGTAACAAGCGTAAGATGTCCTATTGACTTGAACACAGGAATAATTATTTCACACCTGACATTACATTAGTATGTAGAGAGCCTCCAAAGAAAAACTTTCCAAATAATTAAAACTTCCAAATCAGTTTTAAGGAGAATAACATAACAGTGTATCTAACCCCAAGAACATTTCAAATTTGTAAAAATCACCTTATCAGGCCTTTTTTACCGCGGCTGATTCTTTTTTTTTCCATTATCCAGTAAGACCTTAGGCTTATGTATACTTTTTATACGCCACATTTGGTATTATGCATGGTTACCGTGTTTCCCCAATGATAAGGCATCCCCATCAAATAAGCCACCCCCTAATTTTTGCTCAAACAATTAAAATAAAGCACCCCCGCAAATAAGACATCCTCCGATACCTGATACTGTGTGCCTCTGTGTGACTCCTCGATGCTGGCTGCAGTGCAGAGTGAAACTGAAAGTAACTTCAAAGGACAAGCAAGCTGCTATGAGTGATCATGAGTGATTTTCAACAATAAATGTGTACTGTAGTCTTCTTCATGGAAAAATAAGACATCCCCCTGAAAATAAGACCTAGGGCATATTTTGGCATTTCAAAAAATATAAGACAGTGCCTTATCATAGGGGAAACAGGGTAGGTGTTTGTTGCGTTTGTATGATTTAAAAGAAAACTAGACACTTTCTCAATATATTTTAACTAAAAAAATCAATAGGACATAGATCAGAAAAGTTCATTATTTTATTGATCAAGCACAGGAGAAAAATGATAGGCAATCAACAACAGCAAAGCTTTGTATCTAATTTAGTGGTACAAAGTTAGTTAGGTAATTTATTTCAGAAGGGAAAGGTGAGGTCTCATCTGCAATACAATCCCTTACCTAATTGATTGCAGTTTTTTTAATTGCATTCATCTGTTCTCCATTCATCACAGGTGCATCCATCTTCTTTCATCTTCTCTTCTTTTTTCACTGATGATATTGATTGGCTGGGCCAGAATGGTGTAACAGGGTAACATTACCTGTCCTTTCTGCAATAAAGCCCTGCGTAGTTCTAAATTTTGAATGCAGAGTTTTACTTCGGTTTTAAAAAAAACAAGGGGAATTAAATAACACCCCCACCCCCACCCCAACCCAACATTATTTTACTGTTAATTTACACTTTTCAAAATTGCTTGACCCAATACCAAAATTAGGTGGCACCTGATATTGGAAAGAAACCTATAATGATATTTCAATCATTCCACCTATTCTACAAATTTCACATTAAAAAAGGAGCAGAAAGCTTCAGATACATAGGAATGAAATAGAAAAATATAATATTAATTATTTATCACAGGCATGTGCTTTAAGGCCTTTAACATGCAGATAGCCTAGATTTAAATCTGCACAGTGGCTAACTGATAAAGGATTAGTTCCAGAATTACAGCCTGTTCAAAAATACAGATACATAGTGATGAGAACATTTTAATTGGATTTGCCTCTACAAACCTTGCAGTATTTAATAAGTGAAGAGAATTCTCAGAAACCAGAATATGCAAATACACGCAATACTGCTTGTGTCGCTGAACATTCCCCTGCAGTTATTGCCATTTTTTATTCATTTATATTTTCTATTTAGATTTTTTTTAGAATATGAAAGAAAAACATTTTTTATATGTGTAACATTTACAGTAGATGGCATGGTAGCTCAGTGATAAGCACTGGGTAAATCTTGCCCAGGAAACTAGGATGCAGAAGCAGTCCGGATCTCTGGAGCTTATTTGCTCAGCTGTCAGCGCCCTAGTATCTTTGTATGTAGGATCTCCTCTCTGGATTCAGGAACATACATATATTGGGGTTTTAATGTTTAGGGTCTCATCTTCCCCTGAGGAAGCCCATAAAGGAGAAACGCGTCAGAGACCAATAATCTTTCCCAATATACTTTTTGTACTGTAACCCCTCTGTGGGTGTAAATGAAGCATACCTATATTTCAGTAGTTTCATGTAAAGCATTGAGTCCAAAACCCAACCAGAAGCAGCGGGGTATGGACTAACTTTAATGTTAAATGTATTTTTGTAATAAATAGTTACCTATTATGCAAAAGCAATTAGCAACCATTAAGAGCAAATACTAAATATATTTTTGCTAATAAAAAAACCCTGCTTTTTTTCCCATATCTTCCTTTTAATATATATTTTCATAATTTCAGGAGTTGGCAGATCCTTACATTATTGAAAGAAAGAGACAAGCACCCTAGCTCCAATTCTACAAATTTAAATAAAAGTGCTATATTAGGCTTCTGGAATGCCTCCCAGATTAGGATGGTAAAGTGCACTAACAAGTTGAGGAGAGGAAGTGCTCAAGTTGAATTTGGTCAAGAAATCCATAGTTCATATTTTTTACGAGCCATACTAAACTTGTCAATGACAGTTATAGTATGGGCCAGTCAATCTAGCAATATACCGTATTTTTCGGACCATAAGACGCACTTTTTTCCCCCCAGAAGTGGGGGGAAAAAGTCCCTGCGTCTTATGGTCCAAATGTAGCCTCTGTGCCCGGGCCGTCTCTCCGGTATCCTCCCC
>NC_092868.1:38519661-38554649 GCF_032062135.1 Pyxicephalus adspersus | reverse complement strand
TGTGTGCCATTAGAAAGAATGATTTTTTAGGGGAACAGTGACTTTTAATGCAAGCTCGCCAGTGTAAAGCTGCCGGAGATGCGCAGCTCTGGCCGCGAGCTTTTTCAGTTGCTGTATAGCGCGACGGCGTACAATTTCGGATCGCGAATACGAATGCGCGAGCGATCATCCGATTTTGCTTGATGAATCAGGGGCAGTGTCTCAATGACTGACACTGACAGTTTGTTACCTGCTATCTTAAACTGAATCTGCGTATTATGTTGTGTATTCATTATCAAAATGTAATTCAGCTTTATATAATCCCACTAAATTACACATATACAGAATATAACTGTCTCCAGTATATTTTATTGGAATCAACTGGAGTGAAGTGAAATCAATGATCATTTGACTATATATATGTATGACATTCTTCCCACTGGTCAGCAATGTAAGAGTCATTCTTCCCACTGACCACCACACTAAAATACTGTGAGCTGTGTATATAGTAATTATAGCAGGGGTTCCCTAGAGACCTGAATGTTTTTTCAAGGGTTCCCCATGGTAAAAACAGGATGGATCTTGTGGCAATATCTTGGGGTAAGAGTATTCAAATGTGTGGAAGCCAAAAAAAGTCCACAATACCTATGCACCACTGTGCATTGATGTAATATTTGCTGATATGGAAAAAAAATTTTAGTCAATCGGACGTGAAGGCAAAAACGTTTTGTGAGGCTCTCCACCTTTTTAATGGAAATATGATTCCTTACAGAACTGTAGCAAAGAATACACAGACAATATGAGTATTAAAGCCAGACACGGTAGGACTGAAAAAGCCCACCTTTTTGTCCCAATAGCAATTATTTTCTAATTAGAAAGTCTAGAGGGAGGGAATATTTGAGACTGTAATATATCATGTGTACTATTTAAGATGTGAAATCTTTAATATAAGACAGGCTTCACTGAATGTGTGAATATGTGGGAAGTATAAATGCTACATAGCATCCCTTGATCACTTAGCACTGGTGCTATGGATCAAAATTTCTGTGCAATTTTTGAGAACGAGAAGTTATGGGTTACAATTACAGTTAAATTTATTGTTCTACTGTATACATTTCTGGATTGAAGAATAATATTGCTCAACCTTGAAAATGTGATTTAAGTGTAAGGTCCATCTGCAGTAGATTCAAATCTATTTTCTAAATCAATTCCAAACAGTATTCTGAATAAAACAGAACAGATGGGTCACAAAATGTCCAACTAATTACCTTCATTCAAATTATCAAAATAAGCAAATTATCAAAATGTGTTGTCATCCTTAAAAAGAACTGGGTAAAATAAGTTAGGTACTTAGTCAGCAGGAGTGCTGCTAGATTTCAGGTTGCCAGGAGATTTGGGGCCCCCTTGGACAAAGATAGCTAGGATATGTGCATCATGTTGCACACACATCTTTGAAAAGTGGTTGTAGCCCCAATAAATCATGGCTAGAGTCCAAATTTTGGGTCTCAATAATGGCCTCTATTCCAATCAGTAAAAATCCAACACCCAGAGACAGGCTCCAAAACCCAGACATAGGCTCTAATGCTCAGAGTCAGGCGCCAGAACTCATAGAGGGACTCCAACTCTCAGACACAGGGTCTAACACTCAGAGTCAGAATTTAGCTTTCAAATACAGGCCCCAAATCCCAGACATTGGGCCTGATTTATTAAAGCTCTCCAAATCTAGAGAAAATACACTTTCATCAGTGAAGCTCAGCAAAACTGAAATAGATTTGCTAGCAAATGTTTTGAATTCTGGACCAGATCTTTTCCAGGTTTGCTGGACTACTCAGCTTCACTGATGAAAGTGTATCATCTCCAGCCTTGGAGAGCTTTAATAAATTAGGCCTATTGGCTTCAGCTTCCAGAGACAGGTTCCAAATCCCAAAGATAGCCACCAACATCCAGACACAAACTCCATCTCCTATAGACAGGTGTGAACTCCTGAAAATTGGCTCCATTACCTAGCTGAAGGATCTATCACTCACAGATAAGTTCTGTTACCCCATAAAAGGGGGGTCCAAAATCAAGATACAAATTCTCATTGACAGAAAAAAATGACTGAAGCTTGCCTAAATGAATAAAATACATAATGTAAATGGTTCAGGTTCACTTGTTGATGGTGGCAGATCACAACTCACTGATGGGATCCTGCAGTAACTAGTTATTTGTACTCCTAGCCAAAGACGACATCCTGCATCCCAACTGGATAGCCTGCCCTCTTCTACCAAGATGACAGTTGAAAGAATAAATAGTTATGAAATAATTTAAAGCCACTTAGATCACTCAGAGATTAAGGATATATTTAGGGTAAGTGCACAAAAACATTAGTCTTTTTTATATTTATACTCACTTTTCAGCTGTTGGATTCCTGGAATCAAGATTGTTTCAAGACAATTTTAAAGCATTATATGTTTGCACTTTGTGAGGTGTTCAGCATTTCAGGTTTGTTAATATTTTAATAACTCCGAATGAGTTATGTATTGTATACTTTTTATAGCCAACAGCATTTACATATATTGACATAGAAAAGGACCAGCAAATGGGATTTTAATGGTATGCATAAAATAAAATATCAATTTATACTTTAATTATCAAAATTTTAATTTACAAACATATATACAATATTAAAAATGTGACCAACATTAATACTTTATGCTTCATCAGGAGGAACATCACATTTTTGTGTCTAGAATAGACAAATCCTTATTGTTAACATTTTGATAATGTTACATATATATCCCCACAATCTCAGTCACAGTCTTGTAAAAGCATCAAAGCCACATACAAGGAGGGAAAATAAAGCCATGGAGTGGAGACTGGATAAGCATGCACACATAGGGAGCACACAGCAACCTGTATCAGGCAATATATGTAACTGTGATTCTGAGAGCTACTTATATTGCCTGATATTGCCTGATATAGGTTGGTGTATGTCTTACATGTGCATGCATATCCTTATATCATGTGAATGCATATATATATTCTTAATCATAATTGGTAAGGTTCAAGTTTTTAGGTCATACAATTATAAATCACGCCATGGACAGGGACAGTAATTCCCCTATTATAATTGGTGTTTTGTGTTACTTGAACACTCATTTCCATGCTGGGTTCTGTCTCCTAGTTGGGTTAAAACTATAGTTTTACGTTTAGGTAGCGATCTCCCTGCATGACAGTTCTTGCTTCCTGCACTCCAATGCCACTCTATATGTTGCTGATGACCACAGCAAAGCACCATTGTGGTCCCCGGCGCAGAGCTCCCCTTAGGAAATTCAATGCCCCTTATATTAAGTCAGAACTATACTGAAAATAATAAAAATCACATTTACCTTTAATTCCGCATATTCCTCGATTGCACTGGGGAAGTCTTCTATTGGGTCCTTTGTCCTTTGTCCCGACATAGAGGAAGAAGCACTGCACGCTGCCATCTTGCTCTATCTTCCTTCTTCTTCTGACTTTGTCACCCGATCTTACACTGCGCAGGCATGAGATTGGGTGACGTAGCCTGCTGTAAAGGAGAAAAAAAGTGTCGATCTCACTGCGCATGCATGAGATCAGCGTCCCTTTCCTTTTAATGTAGGAAAATGCCCCTTCTCTGCTCATGCCTAATATCGGGCACGCACATACATAAAGTGGATGTCTACTCTTTGTTGTCTATGTAAAGTAAACATTTTAGTTTAGGTCCGCTTTAGGTAAATTAGGCACCCCTGCCCTGGACACTTTTGCACAGGTTCTATTATGGTAAATACCCTAAGTACACAAATATTTTCAATTTAATTACCCAATATAAATATATACTTCTTTCATTATATTATAAATCAAAGCATGTTTGGAAAAATATTAGGGTTAAACATCCTAGAATCAATATATTGCTATTTTTTGTACATATATAGTTCCATCATGGATGTTGTGCCTATGTGTGTCACATACCAGTCTCACATCTTAGAATAAAATCTAATTAAAACCTTGTTCCTAAATGTACAATATACCAATCTTAATGGCTTCTCTGCTTTCAGAGCACACCAAGACTGTTCTAGCAAATTAACTTGACACAGTATGTATTTTTTGTGGAGTTAAGAGGAATTTACAGGTGCTATAATGCCTTCAAAACATACCATTTACTGATTATGTTCTTAAAAGAACTTGGCACAAGCTGTGGATGCCATTTCTACCTGGTTCAATGTACATATATATTCTGTGCCAGTTCTTTAAACAAAACTAGACACTAAAAGTAAAAGTGGGAGATTAACTTTTATAGCTAAATCAAAATGTAATTATGGACCTTGGAGAGATTTCAAACTAACAGTAAACTGTATTTTCAGTTGTCATTAGCCACAGGGCTGCATTAAAGTGTGTCTTTAAAAAAATAGTCTGTCATCCTTGTCATTGTTCTTCTATTCACTGACCCATAACAAGCAAGCTACCAGTCATTCAATGGACCTGACTTAATAGTTCTCCAAGACTAGAGAAGGTAGACTATCATGGGAGAACCTGGGTGATCCAGCAAACCTTAGACAGATTTTGCTATTAGCTTACAAATGTTTTCAAACATGGACCAGATCCAATCCATGTTTGCCGTATCACCCAGATTTACCCATGATAGTCTATCTCCAGTCTTAGAGAGCTTTAATAAATCAGGGCCAGGTATATTGGGGCACCCAATATACAAAGAATATTATAGCTGTAGGTATTCTACCTGAGCCAATATCAAGACAGCAATGACAGCCATCATATTTCTATCATACACTTAGGTTTAGTTTAGTGAATTGTGGTGAATTTATTGTCTAGGTTGGTGGGGGGGGGGGGGGGGCTATTAACGAGCAATTGGCCAGACCTCCCATGCTGTCTGAATGATTCTGGGGGGATCATGGGGAGACTTCCTGTTGTATCAAAGAGACACTATATGTTCTAAAATGTTAATGATTACAGAACTACACTAAATTGTATCTTTTGTATCTGCCTGGAGTTTAGCTTTATACAATAATAAAATATAATAATATTTTAACATCCATAGCCTTCATTCCTGATTAGCTATATTCATCCATTGTTTTGTAAACTAATTTATTCTGATTGTAAAATTTACTTCATATTTAAAAGGCTGACTAAATCAGATATGAAACATCCATGGTATTGTATATTGTTAAAGAAACATTGAAACATAGCCAAATAATTTTTGTTATCTTTACTGAGGCTGAGAAACCCATTTGGATAGTTTATCCGCTATAATTAGCTGGTTCAAATAAGTGGAAAATGCTTTTAAGAATCAATGTACTGCATTTTTTTCATATGTAATTGTTTTCTGAATTTGAAAAGTCTTTTTATTTTTACTTATTTTTTTATATTTGTATGTTGATTTTTTTAACTAATATACCATACTGGTCATTTTGTACACCATCTTTAAAAGTTGTCTGTTAAGGGTGACTCTATTAAACTTTTATTTGAAAAACAAAGATAATATATAAATGTAATGAAAATATAAAACATACATTTTAAACTAACCCAGTAGTTTTTATGGGTATCCGTTTCTCCTCTGGGAATTTTTACACTCAATATTTGTCCTGCAGACAATTGGTGATGGTGGGGATGTCAACATTTTACAGTTGGAGCCCAAACAAGAGGAAGAGTTCAATCTTCAAACTAGGACATCTGCTTTGGTGACAACTGTCTAACAGAAAAATTTCCCTCCACTTTGTAGGAATTTGTTTTCACCTCATTTTAGGTCAAAAAGACAAGAAGCATAGGATAGCTCTTCAACTCCCTTACAAGTTTTTACACTTTCTTACTTACAAAATTTCAAAAATCCAATTATGCTAAAAAACACATTCAAAATAGTATTTAAATAAGTGAGAGCGGGTCAAAGAACAGAATGGAGGACAGGTAAAAGCGATAAACCAGGTGAGGTATCCAAGGCAGGCAAGACAGGCAGAGGTCAGTCCGGGGAGCAAACAATCTGAGGGTCAGGCAAAGTGAGGGTTAGCAACAAGTATCAGACAATAATGCACCAAAAGCAAGACAAGAACTGAATGCTACCATGATTTATGGTGACATTTGGTCACCAGCTAGATTAGATACTGAGATTAGATTTGAAGAGTGGGGATTGCAGAGCGAGTGTTATATCAATCATTAGATGTGGTTACTATGAGATTTTATTACTATACCTCCCAGCGAACAGTGCTCAAACATAGCAGATAAAAGCAAGGAAAAGACAGCTACTTGCTGAAGAAGTATAAGTATCAGCAAGGTGGCAAAAATCACAAGTGTGCATTGAAAGGATCTGCTTCTACTTCTGGTTCCACAAATGAATGCACCGTGACTTCTCCTGCACCAGAGAGACAGACGTCTGGAGAGATATCCCAATAACACACACGCACACAGTATGGTCTTAGGAATATACTCTCAAGTTTACTTAACGAAGTGGTCTTTTTATACATATAATTATACAAAAGAAGGTTGGTCTTTAGTTACATATATAATGTTATTTGACACATTGTAAAGAAAACAGGACATACATCGTATCTCAAAGAAAGTACAATTCCTGACATTTCTTTACATTTAAACTACGTAGATAGGAAAAGAAAATACACCTCCCTTAAGATATATGGCTCAAGCTAGATCAGCAATTTTTCCCTTCAATGACCCCAGCTAGATCAGCTATTTTAACCCTTCATGCATATCCCCTGTGCTGGCACTTTTCCCTATATCAAACTGGTAGGTAACAAAGGCAATGAAGACTATAGAGAAAAACGTGCATGGACCCTGATTGCCTGTCACTGGATATCACCACAAGATTGTGCAGAGGAGTAAGTACTGACGTTTGTATTGGAGCTGCTTTTTATTTCCAGTCTTATATTGATCCTATCTGTTGGGATACCTGTGCACAATGGTGTACATGGATTCATCAGTCATGGAAACCAACAGAACCAGAGGATCAGAGTACTTTTGGTTGGAAATGTTAATACCCGCTGGAAAGGAGGAAACTGTGATGAAAAATCTAAAAACCCAGAAACAACAATACAAAATTTTCTTATTAGAGGAAATAATAAAAATACTATGTCAAAAACATTCTGTATTTGGATTTGTTTAATCTACAGCCATAAAAATTGCAACATCATTGTACACCCAGAGAGGCTAATCAGGACAACATTACATTTTTATTACTTCAAAAAAAGAGCAATTAGTCTAACCACTCTTTACTAATACTAATTTCAGAATCATTCTAGGAATTGGACATCACACTGTTATCGCTTGATTGAATGTTTTAAGCTATACTATGGCATCAGATTATGTAATGTGATATTTGTGCTAACCTCGATCAGCGCATCACACAGGACAGAACTTTATAGTCCAAAAGAAAAGAATTTTCATTGTGCTCTGTGTCCTAACCAAAAACTTGTCTGGTAAACACGCCTCTGTACTGCATTTCATTAAGGTACTCAAGTACTTAGGTGTTCAGGCCTGTCTCCTTGAACCCTGGCCTCAGGCTCCAACTCATTCTCCATTACTCAAAGACACATTCCCTTTCACTGGGATTTGCCATCTCCAAATTGTGGTCTGCAACAGGTAAAGAGTGTTTGGCACACCCATTCCATCCAACAAACTCCAGACCTGTATTCAAAATAAACAGCCACAAGTCTACAGCGCCACAATTATCCACAGCCTTTTCCATTCCAGGTTTGCTGGATCACCCAGCATCACTAATGAAAGTGTATCATCTCCATGTCACAGGCATAATCCAAGATGACAAAGCCAGGATTTATTGTAAGATTAGTTCATTGGGCATGTGTAAGAGTTCATTTATGTATAAGAGTGGTTGATTGGGCATGAGACATCATTTTCATGCATGAATTGGCCACCACCATTCCAGACCTTAGAGCTGGACCTGAGAATTTTTGGAAGTTCCAGGAGAAGACCTCACTCAGTAGTCCATCTCTCCCATTATCAATATAAGATCTTGGAAAAAATAAATATAACTCTTGATGAAAACAAATTATGTCACATGGTACAAGTTTATCAAAATTATGAATTCTTACCATAAGCAAAGCTTAGGTTATGCAACAAAATATTAGTGTGAGACATTTTTTAGGCTGGGCATTGCACAAACTCTTTGTCTTACCTATAAAAAGTGGATTGACATTTTCTGAATTCACCCACTTTTTTTTGTGGAGTACAAACCCTTTATTTTCAACATAATATAAAAAAAGGGGGGGATATAGTCTTAATTCTCACACAAATGCTCAGTAGAGTTCAATCTTCCTCAACACAATTCTACAACAATGTAAGGTGTTTTCAGGCAAAAAAGATGGGTAATTCTTTGAGTGATTTAACGGTGTACACTGGTCATCTCAATAAACAAGATAAAGTATTGTTGTCTGTATGTCTGCTAATATAAAACACATTTTCTTTTTAGTGTTTAAATAATAATCATAAAGCCTTGAAAACTATATTAAAGAAAGCAAACTCATTAGCCAATACCCCATATGGCTTCAGATTGTACAAACACACATACTTGGTCCAAGATAATTTTATTGAAACATTTTAGATAATTACTATCAGGTGCCATTTAAACTCAGTCTTATTCATATAACAGAACAGAAGAAAAAATGATTCTGTTCAACAGGCATCTGAACAGGTGCAAAATTATACAAACAGGACCTTGTCTGTAGATTATTTTGGATTAAGCAATAAAATAACATATGGTAATTGTGGATACCATTTTAATGAAATGGCATGCTACTACAGAATACAAATTAAGGTTTATTTGATGTAAATATAATAGAGAGCCACAGTATTTAAAGGGACTCTGCCACTTCTGATAAAAGAACAACCTCAAAGCTATTATTACTCACCATTACTTTAGTCCCCTATAATTCCATTTCTCTGTGTCTGTATCAGATGGTAACAGAGTTTAAAACCTGTTCATAATTGTCTAGTGTTGGACTGCATCCTGGTAGTTAGGTGAGTAGGTTACATGCTTCACCTTACTTAGAAGCAGCAGATGTTTCTTTAATGTTTTAAGTGGAACTAAACCCCTTTCTCATAAAATTGTGCCCAGGCAAGTAGTTTTTTTGCAGAAAAGGGACAAGTGAAGTTCTTTCTCCAATAAAATAGCCTTACCTGTCTGACTGCAATGTTTAAAATACACTCACCTGTCCCCATTCTGTTGTGGGCACCACCATCGTCTTTCTTCTTCTCTTCCTAGTTTGCATGCACAGTCCATCAAGTTCAAGATAATAACATATCCCAGATAGACCCTGTAGACACAGTTGATCCAGAGGTAGGCAAAGTTCAGCAATTAGGCTGGTGATCATGTTTTATTGAGGACATCACCTGTCCCTTTCTGCAATAAAGACATGCCCAATGATTTTAAAGTGGAACTTTAGTTCTGCTTTAGCATAGGTATAGAGTGGTGAAGGAGAGCATCTAAGGCAGTGTTTTTCAACCAGGGTTGCTCCAGAGGTAGTTAGGGATTCCTAGCTAGGGGTTCCTGAGTAGGGAAAATTTTTTCGAACTTCCAATGGGTCTGCAAAATTTTGCCGAACCGATTTTGTGAAACCTTCGGAAGATCAAGGAAATCATTACGATCCCCGGCACTAGGGGTTAATTAACCTATAGTGCCCCGGGATCGAGGTGGATTCTCAGGGTTGCAATCATTCTTGCAGCCCTGGGAATCCTCCTATTTGCGAGGTTATTTAACCAATAAGTACAACCCGGTGACCGTGAGAACTAAACTGCAGATGAACTTTCCTTAGTATAACTTCATGGAGAGTTCATCTGCAGTTCCACTGTGATCCCCAGGCACTAGATGTTAATTAACCTCTAGTGCCCCAGGATCGCAGTGGATTCTCAGGGCTGTAATCGTTCATGCAGCCCTGGGAATTCTCCTGTTTGCGATCCCCGGGCACTAAAGGTTAATTAATCTCTAGTGCCCAGGGATTACAGTGGATTCACAGGAGGACTGCAATCTTTCTTGCAGCCCTGGGAATCCTCCTGTTTGCGATCCTTTGGCACTAGAGGGTAAATGGCGACAAGTATCCCCATTCAAAACCTCTAGTGCTCCCTGATTGTCTGATTGGCTGAGGAACGCTTTCCTCAGCCAATCAGAAAGCACTAGAGGTTTTGAATGGGGAGACTTGTCCCCATTTAACCTCTAGTGCTGGGGATTGTACACTAAAGTGATCAATCAATGCAACTGGGGCTGAAAAGAAGAAATCTTTTTTTCTTTTTAAATTCGATTTTGTTTGGCGAATTTACACTGGCCGCTCTTGCTTACAATTTCAGTAAGCAAGAATGCCCGAATTTGCCATGAGATCGAGTTTAAAAACTTGCTCGCTCATCCCTATTCCTAAAAACTGAGCAATTTGTGCCTCTCAGGTCAGTTTAAGTGACATCAATGACCTTTTCCTGTAAGGGTGACATTCTTCACTGACTAGCATTATAAGAGGCATTCTTTCCCTTGACCATCATGCTAATATACTGTGAGCTGTGAAACTAGTAATGATAGCAGAGGTTCCCTAAGGTCTGAAATTTATTTTAAGGGTTCCTCCATGGTAAAATGTTGAGAAAGGCTCCTTTAAGTTGAGTATCTGCATGTGTTGGGTTGTTTTTGAAGAAAACATATCACTTTGGCAATCTGTCACACAATACAGATGCTGCCATTGATAACTTTTTATTAAGAGCAGTGCTGTCTCTATTAACCTTTCCACACAATATGCTAAAGCAAGATGTAAATTTAGTGTCAGGTAATGTGATGATGAGAAATTCATTAACAGAAGTTTTATATACAACCCTCAAAAATAAGTCATCACAGTTGCCTTCCCATATTTCAATCTTGACAGTCCCACTTTAAAGGCCAACCGCAAGACTTACCAAGTCTATTGTTATTTTGACTTTGTTGAAATAAGGCGGCTGACCTCCAGTGTTTATTACTTTAGCATCAATATATTTAATGCTTTCCTGAGCCAAAGAATATTTTTTTTCAGTAATGTCTAAGAAAGATAATAATCTTTTACCTCTTGAGAGAGCATTTTATGACTTCAGGATATGAAGAACATGAATTAGAAAGACATTAATTAAAGAAACACTTTAAAGCTTACAAGTAAAAATATGAAACTCTGAAGTGTCCTTGCTAAGGTGTTCACTTGGGATTTTCCAATATTTATTGCAAAGTATTGTTTTATGAATCAAAGTTGTAATTAATTCAATATTCATGTATTTTAATAAATATTTATGAAAGATAATAAGAAGAGGCATGTCCTGTGACTCGGGAGTGTTATCTGCTAGTGATTGGAGTGCTGTTGCTGTAGGAAACCATTTTTGCTGCATTGTTCAAGAAAAAGTTAAAAGAGCCTCCAATTTTGCCCAGTCTAATCAAATTAATGAAGTCTCCTTAATTTCCACTTCCCAACCCATTTATGTTAATTTTTGCAACTTCTGTGTAAGAAGAAAAGAGCAGTGGGGTGGCTGTGAAGTTGAATAAATATGTAAATGTACATTTTTTGGAATTATAGGGTGAGGTTTACAAAACTCTGTCTTCTTGTCCATTTGAGGCAAAGTGACAAAGTCTCTTTAAATGCTATTGCTAGGTTTAATACAAAATGAATACAACTACACCTTGTTATAGTCTTCTTTCAGCAAAACATATTTCAGCGCTGTATTCAGATCAGCCCTTCCCAACCCTTTTTATCATGGGGGAACCCTTGAAATAACTTTCAGGTCATAGGAAATACCTAAAAATAATAATGATTTCCAAAGTTTACAGTTAAGTAGTCAGAGAGAAGAATGCCTGTTACACAGCTGGCCAATGAGAAGATTGCCTCCCCTACAGATGGTGCACAAGATCATTGGTGTCAGTGGTAACTACTATTCTAAAAGACACATAATGCTCATTGCACAAGGAACCCCTAGAAACCTCTGAAGGAAACCCATTTGGTAAACACTGATTTAGACACTTCCCTTTAGTTCAGCTGTATTTGTTTTCATATGGGAAGATTATGTTTTTTTGCAATTAGGTTTTTAGATTTGTCCTACTTTTTGTTAAAAGGAACAAATAAAACCCATTACTTGGTGAACCTTATAGCCATATGGCTTTTAATTATGTCTATTTTGGATGATGTATTTTTATCTTACAAATAATGCAATGGTTGGAGGCCGAGATATAGGATCAAATTTTCATACATTCAGATTTCACTTATTAAAAGTACAAAACTGTAAATTATCAGCGCATGTCAGAAAGTGTTCTATCTCAGTTTGATAACAGAAATCATAACAGAATTTAGATAATAGTTACAATTTATTAGGTTATGGGTATAAAAACTAGAGTTGTTTGCAGCTCTGTGCCTCTTCCTAAATTACAAGATATAATTATCTTTTTCATCTGCCTTCTTCTAATGTACTGTCACATGTGCAAAATGCAGTGGAAATGCGGCAAGCTGTGTTTTATGGTAATGACAATGACAGGAGAGGATATTTATTTGCTAATTGTGGCTTAAATAGGATTCCTTTGTTAGATATTAGGAAGGTGCTCATATAGGACATCACTACAAATGGCAAGCCATTATGTCTTATATGTGAAAGAACACATAAAGACACTTTTTTACGTATAATACAAAGATAACTGTAGAATTATAATTATCTGTTTCTGTGTAAGAAAAGCTTGGATAATAAAAAAAGGACTTTGTCATAAATGGCACCGAAGGTGCTTTATAAGAAAGAAGAGCAAGAGCTGGGTATATAAATTGCTCTGCCAAATTGTAGGTGTGATTGCAGGGTCATAATCTTCCTGAGTTTTCATACCTGTTAGAACTTTTTATAAGTCAAAGATCATTCTGGGTATTGCTTCAACTGTGTGCATTTTATATCTGCAAGATTTGACATAAGTATTGTGTTGATAAAAGACATTGAGATTTCTGCTTTGTGGTAAAATAGACATCTGACTTTTAAAGACCCTCTGAACCTTCACTTTAAAAAGTCTAATTACATTCCAAATGCATCAAAACAAAATGCATTATATCTTACAGTTTGGTATCTTTTTAAAGCATCCACAGACTAAGTAAAAAAGTGTCTGCACTGTTAATATGCCGAGGATTGGGATTTTCTATATCTGGGGAAAAAGAGGTCTCATTCTAGAAGCATGCAGCACTCCCACCATACAGATGGCCAAATTATATCGGTGTCCCTCCAAGTAGTGTGGGATAAGAAATTCACAAAGGTTTGTGCAAATCAATTTTTCGTGGGTTTATTGGAACCTAACACATCTGGAGAGAGGCTCGGGGTAGTAGAGGAACAGGATAATAGCAGTTCACATCCAGAAGCATTCCTTACAGTCAACAATGACAGCTGACCTTTGAAATCCTTGCTGAACTACTACGTTTACAATGAAGAAAAAGAGAAACATTCCTCCACTAGAGTGGGTCTCCCCTGTGAATAACAGTCCCATATTTGGCACCAATGAATCCTGTCCAAAGAACCTCTTTTCGGGGGCTTCATCCTTTGGCTTTTTCTCGCTGAAGCCAAATCTCTATTCACTGGAAATCTAGCTCATCTCCTCACTGGTCTAGTCTTTAGGCACCCCTGGCTTAGCCAGGCCTCAGGGACAGCAGGGTTGTCTTGCCCTGATTCCATTAGCTTCTTCAGTTTTCCATGGTAAGGAGTCCCCGCTAGCTCAGTTCTCCATGTATACACCTTGTGTTGGAAGCCCACCTGAAAAGCTCAAACCATTGTCATAGGCCTAAAAATCAAAACATGAGGGCAGTAGTTGGCTGCTGCCCTGAAGAGAAGAGGTTCTAGAACTGTCTGAACAGTGCTTATCGGCCTTCTTGACATGGGGAGCCCTTGAAATAACTTTCAGGACTTTAGGGAACCCCTGCTATAATAAATATATCCACAGTTCACAGTAGATTGACTTAATGGTCATTGGGAAGAATGCCTCTTACACTGCTGGCCAGTGGGAAGGCTGCCACCCATACAGATAGCCAAAAAGAACATTAGCGTCAGTGGTAACTGACATGACTCATTGCTCAAGTAATCCCTAGAAACCTTTGAGGGAAACTTAGGGTTCCACAGAACCCTGGTTGAAAAACGCTGGTTCAGAATATCCGCAAATCTTAAAAGGACTTTATTAACGCTATACTAAAGGGGTGTTACAAGTTCAAAATGCAAAGTCAAGCCTATAGATCTGCAACAAGTTAAGCTCCATTGTTGTTGGCTCTGACTCATCAGGGACCATAGATACAGATTTAGGTGAGCACAGTTGCCCACCTATAGGAAGGGATTTTTAAGGCAAATATGGTAAGTGTCACGAACAGAGACAGGACCACTAGGGGGCGTATGGATGTGGAGCAATCCCTGAGAAAGGCCAAGGCGCAGAGTCCAAGCCGTAACCAGGTTTTCTCCAGAGCCTCTGATGGTGAGGTTGCTGCTGGTTACTGCCAGGTTGCGGTCCTTGACCACACATCAAGGTGGGCAAGCACGGTACCAAATAGCTAGGTAGGAGGATAGTCAAGGAATGCCGGGGTCGAGACAGGCAGCAGGCAAGAGAGTTCAGGTCACACGCTAGGGGTCAATAGCCATGGATCCAAGAGACAGACAGCAAAGACACAGGGGCCACTGCGGGCACAGGGAACACTGGAGACACTGGAAACAGCAGGAGGCTCAGGAGAAGCGAGGATACCCACATGCAGACAGGAACACAGGAACAGCACAGAGAGGATGGCTGGGAAGCAACAGACTGGACCACAAGGGGTTAACACAGGAGCTGGACACAGGAAACACTGATCTAGGCAGCAGGTGTACAGGAACTAGATCACAGAACTCAGGGAGCTAGGCACTAATAACTTAAAGCACTGACACGGAATGGAGTCTGACAGCAAGCTAAATAGCCAGGGCTGGTAAAGGAGCTACTGTCATGGGCCCTTCCGTGACTGAAGTTAGAAGATTTGTGAGACAAGCTGCACGTGAGGTTATCTGACAGTCTCTTTGTTTTCACTTGTTTCTGTGTTGTTGTTTGTAATGACCACACGCCTTGTCTCAGCTGCAGCTGGTGGTCATTACTGTTCCTCTATTTAGTCTGGCCTCACACTTTATGCTATGTGGTTGATTTTCACTACTTGGATGTGGAAGAGATGGTGTGTTGTCCTCTCCAGAGTTCCTGCTCCTCCATTTGCTATTTAAGATAAGTTGTACTGATTGTTCTTGGTGTTTTGTTGTTCTCTTGTGGTTGTTGTTACTAGGCCTCAGGGAGACGCTGGTTCATTTATCAGGGAAGGAACCAGTAGTCTCAAACCCTGTCACTATTTCTAGGGCAATTCAGGGCTACAATGGCCTAGGTTCCAGTGTATGAATATTCCCACCTTCAGGGGATATTCATACTGACAAAAGTCAGGGCTAGGTTAGGGTGTGACCGTTTCCCTCTCCCTAGCCTTTGAAGGCCTAGTCCCTTGTCTTTATCCTTATGTGTTCATTCTGGTGAACCTTTCCCCCTCCCCATAATCCATGATAGCTACTTCCTGATTGGCCAGTGGCATGGACGAAGTCGATAAAGCCTGGAAAAAGAGGCACGCACGTGTTGGAGTGAGATGCCTGTGTTTTAGTGAGGAACAGGTAAGTGTGACAGTAGGGCTAAAGAGATGGAAAAAAATACATTAAAATAGTTTGTAAAATGGAATTTCTTTATATAGAATCATTTAAAAATGTCAACATTAGAGTTCTACATATACAACAAAATATAGCAAATTTTAAGAAACCCCACATTGTACAATTCCAATGTTCTTGGAAAAACTAATTATCAATAGGTAATGGGTAGGGGCTAAAATTTCAATGTGTTTTACAGTAAACTTTGTCATACATACTGAAGTGACCCTCCCAACAGAATAAAAAAATATTCTAACACAAGGAAGCAATTGTCTGTATGCTGGCTATCCTCCTTTAATGAATAAATAGTACTAAGTTCATTAGGACTTTCTTCAAACTGGTATGGCTTTTAAATCACCACATTTTGACACATCAACCCTCTAAAGAACCTTGTTGTCACTGAGATGCCAAAAATATTTCAGAAGATAATATTTATCTGCATCGCAACAATGTCTTAGTGCCTATTAAATGAATAGGTATGCTCAGGCTTGGCTGCTGCATTGCAGTCTTTCTCTTTGACTCTGTATTGGTTAACAGAAAACATTTTAGCATAAAGACTCTTCACAAACAGTTCAATGTCAAGCAATAAATCCAAGACAAATGATATAGTAATTAATTCTATTGTCAACAAAACCACCTCTAGGCATTTTATTTCTTTTATCCTAAGTTCTGTTGAATTACCAGTAACTTTGATATGAATAAATCATTTCACAATCAAAAGATTACTTTAATACATTGTAAGGAACTGTGGAAAAAATCCTATTCAAATTCTCTTTGTTCTCTATAATTAGGCCTAAGTTGGCAAAAGAATCTTTGTATATTGAGAAATGCTTTAAAACATAAATGGTTACAGCAGCTTTGACAATTAAGAACTTAGAGAACATTTGCATATAATGATGTAAGCAACTATTGCTATTGTTCATTAAACTCAAAGTAAAAAAACATGCATTGTGAGTCACATAATAACAAGAACATAACCTATACCAAGAACATGAGGAGCCTTTCCCTCCAGTAAGGCATAAGATAAAGGTTGAATACTCTTTGGTCTATTCCTCCCTTTGCTTAGGGCCACAATTGTCAAAGAGAAAAATCCTGCACTGTGAGGGCCACGTATATTAAAAAGCTTATACATTATCATAATAAATATATATAAATATATATATATATATATATGTATATATACATACACAATATATATCGTGACAGAGTGTCCCAAAACCTTGTGGGGAAAGTGCATGATGCGGCGTATGTACCGACAAGAAAAACATTTTACATGTTTAAAGGCTCCAGGAAATGTATTCTATTGCCTGACCTTTCTGTTTGGTACAGAAAGTCAAATAGTTAAGGTCCTGGAGCCTGACCAGGGAAAGCAAGTGGGAGAGTTTCCCTGGTCCACTGGATTTCATGTTTTCACCTGTGAAGGTGAAGCACAGGTGTGAAGCCAGGAGCTCAGTGATTTTCCAAAGCTGGGTGATTTTAGAGCTCCACAGAAAAAAACTATATGTAGGTTTTGCTGTGTTATATGAAAAGTGTTGGTATTGACAACTTGCTCTAGTCAGCCAGGGGACCTGACTGAGCCAAATAGTTTCTCAGCCGAGCCGCTATTGATGTTTTTCTTTTATTGCTGCAATAAATATGAGATACAGAGCCTGTGTCTTAACTGGAAGCCATGTTTGGACCACTCTGACCCCCCAAACACACACACACAAAAAGTCCACCTATATTTTTTAACAGACCATTTACCAGGCTTAGGTCTTTCATGCAGAAGCAGCCAGCGTGTGTGCCCACCTTCCCTCCCAGCTATAGAAGGTCCTCTGGGATCTGAATTGCCAATTACATAAAGTCACAAACCTATAAAAAGTTTAAAAATGAGAAGGGTCCCATATAGCAAAGCTCTTGTCATCAGGTTCATCCAATCTGGTTGTTGAATGGTAACAGCTGCCATTGTTATTAAAAAAATGTCTGATTGGGATTTGGATTAATAAAATTCCAAATTCTAATCTGCAATTAGAAAAGAAGAATCAATTACAAGTAGGTTTTTCAGAACATCTCTGCAGACAATTTACTAGGCAAGAAGTAAAGGGAGCTATTAAATAGCAGCAATTCTTTCAGAAGGAAAAACTACAGAATTATGCTTTTTTTTTCCTCTCACTTAAAGTCTTTTTAAAACTAGGGATGAGCCAGAATGCCTCTGACATTCTCGCGAAATTTTCCCCGAACTTCATTGATATGTACAGCCTGGGGCTCATCTGAGTTTGGCGAGAATACGACCTTGTGACGAATGACAAGGCCGTTCTCGCTTACATGTTATATAGTAAACAATCCAGCTCATTGTAAATTCCCATATCACAGGTTTTTATATGGCAAAGGTATAGCTAAACACCCAACATGTTTCACAGCTTAGGGATCAGGAGGTTGCAGCTGCGAATCAGAATCCTGCAGTACAGAGACTGGTTATTTAGGTTTACCCAGAAACAAACACATAACCAAATGTTAATATTCATTTGAATTTCTGTTACTTAGCTTCTGCTGCTTAGTTTAAGGAAGTTTTAAGGAGCCAAGATTTGTTTTGTTGGGAAGCCATGAGTTAATAAGTTAGGTATTTTCTGTGTTTTCTAGTGTTTGTAGAGCTGCATTGGAAACCAATCATTCTATTCATTCTTCTTTGACTGGGGCTTCTAGTACTAGATTTTTTGCTAGTGCATTGTATATTACAGCAAACATTCAGTGATGGTGGTTGGTGGTCGGCATATAGTTTTTTGTTA
Source organism: Pyxicephalus adspersus (assembly GCF_032062135.1). Lineage (NCBI taxonomy): Eukaryota > Metazoa > Chordata > Amphibia > Anura > Pyxicephalidae > Pyxicephalus > Pyxicephalus adspersus. The sequence continues at coordinate 38,536,236 of NC_092868.1, read as the reverse complement.
TCACTGGGCCTGTTATTTCATAATTGTGTCACTCACCGATATAACTATGTTATAGTTAAATTAGGTTCATCAGCTATTCAGTGGTCTCCCCATGACATTTTTTCTGCTGTAATTATTTTCCAGGGACCAGAGCATTTACTTTTTTTTCCATTGACAGATCTAAAAGTTAACTGTGGCAAGCTTTATCAACGCTAGTGTTTAGTATTGAAGGTCATGCTGCAATGCCAAAATTCAACAGCAAATGGAGCTGCAGGTCAAAACTGGAATTGCAGTCACTCGCTGTACAGTGAAAACTACAGACAAAAACTTTCTTAAGCTTTAGAAAATGCCAGTTGACCAAAGACTAAAAGTGAGATGACTTGCGCTGAAAGGAAAAGTCTTCATGTCCAGTCTCATATCTGGAGACTTCCATTTTTCCCTGTGGCATGACCACACAAATCAAGAGAAAAATGTATAAAACTGTATTCTGAGTCCACTGATTTGTTGACCTGCAGTGTGCCCATGGTAATCCACAGTTATTATGGTCAGTAGTGGAGTTCTACAGCCAACCACAGCTAGCAATTCAATGGAGACAAGACAGGGACATTCTTGTTCATGCATAATCAAAAAAGCCTTTAATTTTTAAAAATAATAATGCCCCTTAGGTAACTTTAAAAAGTCTAATATATATAATATTACAAAACTTAGACCTCTCATACCAAAGTTTCCTCTTCCATTTGACTGTAATTAAAAGGATTTTTCTGTGTGGTGTGTATTGCAGTTCATTATTAAGATTATCAGCTACCTACCAGCCCTGTAATCAATGTACAATTATTAAGTACATTGTTTTAAACCAAAAGCTTTAGGTCATTCACAGCACCCCATAGTATCCTAATAGTGATGGGTTCTGAAGATTATACTACTATGCAGGAGCTCTCAGAAAAAGATGATACTTCTGTATAGGCAGTAATACTTTTTTATTTTCTTCATGGATACTCAAATAATATAAAATATGTTCTGCAATCTTCACTTTGGATCCCGCAAATTTTCATTAAAATGGCAATGTTCAAAAGTTAATTGTATTCTTGTGGTTTTTGTATTATGATTATTGTCATTTTAGATGCTAAGTGTTAGGTGAATAAATTAAAATGAAAAAAAAAAGATTCTGCTTTTTTAGATGTAATTTTATTGGCTTTTTCACCTACTTGAATTATGGATTCTTTTTCTATAAATAATAAATTTAAATTTCCATTACTTTTTGAACATCAGACTGTATTCCAGTTTTAATCACATGTATCAGAATAATGCAGCAACACATTATCAATTCTATCATTTTTATTCCAAACGATTGTATTATATATATATATATATATATATATATTGTGAGGGGTTAAGCTCAGGATCGCCTTTGCTGGGGTCAAAGGACACTTGTCTGATTCATCCAATTCAGATCACACACTGAGGTAAAGGTGTTAAGCTGACTTGTAGTCAGGTTTATTTAAAAGTGGCGGATAACATAACAAAAACAGCAAAAAAAACCTTGCCTGTCTGGCACCTACTATGCATCCAATGTTCCTGTCTATCAGCTGGAGGGCTTCTCCCTGTCAGCTCCAAACAAAGCTTTCAGCAACCTTTTACTCAGGTCTGAGTTCATTCACACAGTCCAACTTCCTGTGTCCCCAGGCAGACTTTCTGAGTCTCTCAGCTGAGCTCCCTTACAGACCAACTGTCTGTGTCTCCAAACAGAGCTCTCTCCCTCTCTCTCACACAGTCCACCTGGCTGTGTCTCTCTCTAAGCCAAGCTGAGCCTGCACGGACCCCTGTCTGTGTCTCCCCAAATTAGGCTCCTGACTGAGCTCCTGGCTCTGTGTTTTATCCCCACTCTCAGTGCTTCTTCATTAATCATCTAACAGGTGAGAGTCTTCCACCTGCTATTTCACACAGGAGAGGAATCTTGGGCAAATATACCTCACATAAAAGAGGAATCCTGGGCAAATATATCTAGCTTCCACCTCCAATCCTGCCTTGGTGTCACAATATATTAATAATATTTATAATATTAATTATATTAATAATGAATTTATAATATTAATATTATTAATTAATAATAATAAGCAAACTTTGTTGAAATGGTCTTTGAAAGTACCAAAGTTAGGCACTGAACCCGGCACTTATCTGCAACAGACAATCTGCATAGTCTAGTAACAAGGATCCCATCTTGGAGATGAATGCCTGGAGAAAAAGCTACCACATACCAATATGCAACCATCACTCCTAGGCCATCACAACTGGATCCCTACTAAGAGAGATATCATAACCTCAAGTGGTTCCTAAAACCACCAAAAACCTTCAAAGACCCTGCAACCACCAATCAGGGTGCCATGACGTTCCAAGCAACCAATCCATCCAGATAATCAAAATTCTCTAAAGGAAGAAAGAATGGAAGCTCTTTAGATGCTCAACAGCTAACTAATGCCTATTCCCTACTTTATTCAGTAGCCCAATCCTAAAAACCTCTCTCAGTCCAGCTTCTCTCCACCCACCTATCCCTTTAAACCTCTAAAGTTCACCCTGCCATTCTTCTAACCCTGTCAACCCTGCAATCCTTCACCTATTTCTCTTTTTTTTTCCTTGCTAAGGCCCATTATCTGTCAGAACATGGTCAAACCAGGTTGCATTGGTCTTTTAGCTATATAGGAGATACTGTTTCCTGATTCGAAAAGCAGTTTTCTTTTTCAAATTTCTATTGTAGCCTACTCATTGGTGCAATACATTATCAGCAGCTCCATCCAATGAGAATAAAGTTGGCTAAGAATTTTGGTTATGAGATGCTCAGAGGTAAGTAACATACTAAGAACCTATATTATATACTCCATGTATCTATGTGTATTTGTTTGAAGTTCTATTACTAAAAAAACTCAACCAGGGGTGGAAACATTCACAATACTGAGTGCAACAATATGTAAATCTGAACATTTCCTGTCAGTCTTTCTCTTAAATAAGGTTCATTAGGTAGGTTTGCCACTTAGCAGAATTTGCATTTAAAATCATTCTGCACTTAATGTATTTTTCCCACTTCAGCTGCATGAAAATGCCAACTGTAATAAAGGTCAGCCACATTAAAAGGTATTTTTATTGAACAGAACATTCATGTACAATGGGTACCCTACCTTTGCAATGATTTTACACAATATCATAATAAATGCATGACAAGTATAATTATCTAAACTTAAAAGCATAATTAGTCAAAGTGTTGATGGTTTCCAACAAGGAAATAGCTATGCTTGCAACAGAGGTGTCCATCTTTTTGAGTTGTTTCTACTCCAGGTAATTAAATGAAATGTGTATGTGACACGTAACAGATTTCACATTTGTTCTTCTTCACTAGGCAATATTTGACAAAATTCTTTTTACGATCTGCAGTAAAAAAAGAAAATAATTAAAAAGTAAACAAAATGAGGTTTAATGGATATTTTTTTTTTTTTGCGAAAGTATGGCGAGGATTTTTATGGTGCATAATTGTAACACAATTAACATTTTAAAAACATTTGCAATTTATTATTTTTCTCTTAAAAAAACATGAAAAACAATAATTCTTATACACACAAATTGTCAATGAATGACTAGGATACTGCAATGATGATGTTTAGTTTGTTTTTAAGGGTCCTTGATGTGTTTTACCCGTAGGCTTCATCAGAAGGATTCATGTTTTATCAATCAGGTTCATAACATGAATCAATTGTATCCCAAAAATGAAAAAAAAATCACTTGTGCATATCACCATAACAAGCTTTTTTGTTTGGATGTGGTTGACAATTATTTGACTGTGTGCTTATTTCCCCAAATGCTTTATAATGTCAAAAATCATCCTACATTCTGTAATTTTCCAGCCGGATACATTAGAATACCTAAATATTTCAGAGAGTATTATGAAGACACAGTCATGGCTCAACCACCTCCTTTGCTCAAGACATTTAAACGAAGAGTTGAGTTGTGGTATGAGACATAACTTTAGTGGTTAGGTGGTGTGTTTAGTTTGGAGAAAGTTGAATGTTGGTGAGATGCTATACTCATTGGGTCTTTGTTATCTTTTTATCACTGTTGGGGGAGCTGCAAATGTTTCACTTGTCACCGGTGCTAGGAACTGCTAATTGAATACAACTACCCCGAGAACAAATGTGTTGTGATTTTTAACTCAAAGTTTAGGCAGATAGATTTTTATTTTACCACTTTACAGTACTATAGAACTTGATGTCACTTTGATAATTTACATTAGGTATATCATGTTTCTAGTGCTTCCATTTGCTTGCTAAGCCATACCTTGAAAAGTACTAGTACTAAAAGCAAATTGCATATTTATTTATTTAAATAATCCATACAGTAATATTTGGGATCAACTTGGGGAATTTGCAATTGCAACACATACATAATATAGGAGTTAATTAAGAGTGTTCTCCTCTCCTCACTGATATCTCTACATGTTGAGCCACCTCATTAAGCAATAATGTATAATGTGTAAAAAAAGAAAAAGAATGAGGTTTACGACTCAAGGATTGTGTGAAATAATATAGATGTGTATTTGTTACATAGTATCAAGAAAGAACATTTACATATTACAAATATGCAGATAGCAAATATGCATTTACAAATTTTTTACCTTGGTCCTGTTAACACTTCACAGGACCCAGGTGTTACATACTAGACACAATACTAGACATACTAGACACCGTGTATATAGTTTGTGCAAAATCCAACGCGTTTCGCCATGAATAGGCTTCTTTAGGGATATCTTATTGTATGCACTTTACGGTCTAGGTAGTTCCTAGAAAATATATACATATATAAATGTATACATTCAATATCCTATATGGTATGGTAAGTACCGTATTTTTTGCCATATAAGACGCACTTTTTCTTCCCCAAAACTGTGGGGGAAAAGTTAGTGCGTCCTATACGACAAATGTGTTAAAAAAAATAATTAAAATATTATACTCACCCGATACCCGATCCTGCGTGTGTTTCTGGCTGCAGCGTGTCTCTCTTCTCTCTGCCAGCATCGTGTTTTCTCCTGTCTGTAAAGCAAAGCGAAAGAAGCCGGCACAGCGCCACCTGCTGTTCCCTGTCCTAACTGCCGTACAATAGAAAAAAAGCACAGAGTGATCAGAAGGGGAATTTGAATGACAGAGTGATCAGAAGGGGAATTTGAATGACAGAGTGATCAGAAGGGGAATTTGAATGACAGAGTGATCAGAAGGGGAGTTTGAATGACAGAGTGATCAGAAAGGGAATTTGAAAGGTACAGAGTGATCAGAAAGGGAATTTGAATGGCACATGAGTGATCAGAAGGGGAATACCGGTATGAATGGCACTCGAGTGATCAGAAGGGGAATAATCTTTCAGAATCTTTTTTTCTAGATTTTCTTCCTTTAAAATTGGGTGCGTCTTATATTCCGGAGCGTCTTATACGGCGAAAAATACGGTATAACATGGTTACATAGGGATTATATGTAGTTGCATAAATGAATGTAGGTATACAACATTCAAAATTTTTGTAACCATCAAGGTTGTAAGGATGTAGAGGAGAGGCAAAGGTCTTCCATTGCGATTTCAGAAAGGTGTCTGATAACAAATGAAAATAATTGGTTTTATGGAGTGAAAGATTAAGTATAGGTTGGAGTATATAGGGTTAAATGAAAGTGAATTACTTGATACATGTGTGTAAATATCTATTATTTACTGTAATTGGGATAAATTTCAAAGTAATCCAGATACATAGAGGTATATCTAAATAGATTAACCTATAAACATGGGTATATACATTGTATTCATGGTCATGTTTATGGTCATAAAACTTTAACAGGAAAACATTGTGATTTTTTTATAGAGGCTTCTAGGTTCTTAACAAGATGGATTTGACATATGAGCCATATGGTACTAAAGGGTTAAAGAATTTGTATGAAAGCTTCCTTCTAGGTTAGTGAAAAGATGAATTTTATATATGAGCCATAATGAAAGCTTATGGGTTAATGAAATATAGATTTTGCATATGAGCCATAGTGAAAGCTTCTAGATTAGTGAAAAGATGGACTTTTCATATGAGTCATAAGGTACTGAAAGAGTTAAAGGAATCATCATTTTTGGAAGATATATGAAGGATAGACTTAGCTTGCAGGATGAAATGGTTGGGGTCAGAGAAGAGTTTGACAAGGAGGTGAGCGCTGGGAGTACAACCAAACAGGCTGTATACAAACAGAACACGCTACTGCAGGGAACGGAGAGGGGTGGGTAAATTCAACCGTCCTCCTACTTCCTTGCAGGGAGATCCGCCCAAATAGGGCGTATCATGAAGGGGGAAAGAACTGGCCATATGTGGGACAAATAAAGACCACAGTAATTGCCTAAATGCCACAGGATTGTGGTCTCACATCCCCTCCAAACTCCTGTCAACATGTCAGGGGGACATCCAAGTATTAGGATTGATGGATGAATGAAAAGTCCTCCAATGTTATATTATATTACAATTACTGCATGGTATACAGCATACTCAGACATATAATGAATAAATATTGCAGAAAATAATACAATACAATAATACAATAAATGAACACTGTGGGGGAGTATGACGTAGTTCGTGTTTATGTGGTATTGATACTCATATTAGGTAAGTTAATGAGCTTATGGAGTAGGAAATGTGCATATTTAAAAGGGATATTCCAGATGATGCCATCTCCAATATGTCAAGAATAAATGTTTTTACATTTATATTTTAGGATTTGAAACTAACTGTATCGTTATGGCCTGGTGTTTGTGTGGCTTTTAGGTTGACTATCCATTTTGTTTTTGTTTGTAAAAATCTTTTGTCTAGGTCCCCGCTCTGGGGTTTGAGGATATGTGTTCTAAGTCGAAAAATGTAAGAATTCGGGGGTTTATTTTGGTGTTTTGAGCCTACATGATGGCATATAGGTATGGGTATTTTACCTAGCTTAATTGAGTGGATATGCTCATAAATTCTTTTCTTAAATGGTATTTTGGTTTTCCCAATATAAAAGGAGCCACAGATACATGTTATAAGGCAAATTATCCCTTCGGTGTTGCAATCAATGTAAGAGTTGGGTCTGTGGTTCAAACCATTTGGTAATGTTATCATCAGAGCTTCATTAATCCAATTGCATTGATTGCAATGTCCACATTTAAAAGTACCTTGTACGCTGTTTGATGGGCATGGTGAGATTCTATCATTTCTAAAGTGACTAGTGAATAGATGGTCTTTGAGATATTTAGGTTTGTTCATGGGTCTGTTGCCTAAATTTCTTTTTACTTTAGGATCTGATTGAAGGATATGCCAGTTTTAATTTAAAATTTTCGAAATAAAGTTATGAGGCTTGACACTCCAGATTAAGTTTGTCTGTCTTGAACAGGAGACCTTCTCGTTCATGTTTGAGGGCTCTCTGATATGCTTTTTTTCAGAATGTTCTTAGTGTATCCTCTGTGTAAGAGTCTTTCTTGTAGGAGTTTAGCCTCTTGCAAAGTTGAGGTTGTTTGTACAGTTTCTCTTGAGTCTCAAACATTGGCTGAATGGGATGCTATTGATTAGGGCCTTTGGGTGAGCACTGTCAGCCTGAAGTATTGTATTCCCTGCTGTTGTTTTTCTAAATAGTGTAGCTTTAGGATGACAGTGCTCACCCGAAGGCCCTAATCAACAGCATCTTATTCAGCCAATATCTGAGACTCAAGAGAAACTGTACAAACGACCTCCACTTTAAACAAGAGGGAATAAATATTGCATATAATCCCTATGTAACCATGTTATACTTACCATACCATATATGTATATACCCACTAGAACTTAGTTACTTACCTTATTTGACATACTGATTTTCTATTCATACCTAGACCGTAAAGTGCGTACAAGAAGATATCCCCGAAGAAGCCTAATCATGGTGAAAAACGTCGGATTTTGCACAAACTATATACGGTCGGGACTTTTGCATTTTTTCATACGTTTATTTGTTTGATGACATAGAAGTACTGTCTTTAGTATTTAACACCTAGGTCCTGTAGAGTGTTAACAGGACCAAGGTAAAATACTTGATTACGTTATGTAAATGTTCTTTCTTGATACTATGTAATAAATACACATCTATATTATTTCACACAATCCTTGAGCCATAAACCTCATTCTCTTTCTTCTTTTACACATTATACATACATAATATCAATTGATATTTAATGCACTGATTTAGCAGTTGCCCAAATGTGTAAAGTCAGGTAAGGACATGCCCTTGGCATGACATTCTTTAACTATATTTCTCTGAGATCATTAAATTCTGTATTCTGTTCTGCATGATGATAAAAAGCCATTCAGGTAATTGTGATGCAACTGATTGCACTGCAGCTCACATTAAAATAGATGCAGTATTAATCCTACGAGCAAAACTTCGACACAAATATCCCAATTTGCTTAAAAAATGAAGCACCCGCCGAAGGCAGTGTAATGATTCCCTTTATTCATCTAATAACAAAATTCATCATAATGTTAGAGATACATCTTTGGTATTTTGCTCTGTGTAGCACAAACTGTAAGAAGGAAAATGAAAATTGTGTCTTCCGTGGACACATATATTTTGAGATATTATTGTAACTTGTAAAAATGTATCTGAGAACACAAAATTTAGCAATGGCTTACTGCTGACACACTTAGCTTCAATTTACCCTTTTCCAGGAGGGACTGATTAGTTTTGGAAAGGTAATCCACAGACCAGAACCTAGGAAATGCGAGGGTGGGAGAGTATAAGAGGTCATTAAATCTGTGAACTAACACATAACTTTTATACTGCACTAAGACTCATAACAGGAAGAATAAATCATCTTTTAAAAGGTTGGCATCACAGAATAGTGTTCTTTCAAGGGAACCTATCACCTTGCTCTAAGTAAGCAATTACCTGATTAAGTTAAATCAACTTAAGCATTCATTAAAAAAACATTAAAAACATAATACATAGAGCCAGTTTAGATACCTAAATACTGTATGTGTTAATATGAGTCCTGTTATCTGATGAACAGTAGCAAAGACAAAGACAGGAGGAAAGAATGGGGGTCAATCAGCTATGCTGGTTTACCAACTGTGAACAATCAACTGATTAAACGTACCTTCTATTGAAGAGCGAACCCATGGTCTTATCATTTTGTTTCTTCTTCATTGCTCAATCAAAAGATGGGAAAATTCATCACTGACCTGGTTGTTTTATCTATGAAGGGTGTTTAGATAGTAGGACTGGCTCAATACAGTAACAAATTCTTTAGGAGATATATACAGTATGTGTTTCACATATACTTTTAGCTCTAAGAAAACATTGGATGGATAATAGTAGACACTTGGGGGAATATGACATGTTTTCTTATGTAGCCATGTTTCCATCATATTTTGGTTTCAAATAATATTTCATGGTATATAGTATAGGCTCTGAATAAGCATTTTTTTTGTCAGTTGGCACTAATGGTTAAATGTGGTATTATTTCTGTAATATAAAGCCTAAAATAAACAAATGCCATTCCATCCCTAAAACAGGAGAGGGCTGGTATATGGTATTATTTGGGGAACCTGGGTAACAGGGTAGGCAGAAATTTGTGTGATCATCTGTCCGCCCAATGCTGGCAGTGGTTATTGGACATTTGGGGTACCCCTCTTCCCTTATTTTTAACCCTAATAAATTAATACATTTTTGGTTCAGAGGTTATCACTCTGGGCTTTGCAGCTCCAGGTTGGAATCTCGGCAAGGGCACTATCTGCATGGAGTTTGCAGGTTTTCCCCGTGTTTGTGTGGGTTTCCTCCAGGTACTCCGGTTTCCTCCTACATTCCAAAAGTATGCAATTGGGTTTATTGGCTAGTGATATGACAATGGACTTTGTAAAGTGCTGCGTAATATGTTGGCGCTATATAAATACTGTGTATTAATATGAATCTAAATTATCTGAGATCTCCACTGGCTCTGTATGTTGTTTATTTTGTATATTGGATTTCCATAGCATTGTTTTTTAGTGGAAAAACTGTAATTGCTTTGTCTGTTTTTATGTTAACAATTATTCTTCATTATAATGTTCTGATTTTTGTACTCCTGTTTTGTGCTAATTTGGTTCAATATAAATAAAACAATCAAAACAACAAGTAATTATTTGAATACAATTGATTGACCTTTCATGTGCTAAAAAAGTAGGCCTGGACGAAGGAGTGTTGTGGTTAGAAAACTTAATGAGTGGTACCTTGATAAAGAATAAGCTTTTTAGAGTACTTTATAGAGTGGGGGAAACCTTCAGAAGCTACAGTTGTCAGTGTTATTTGACCCTTCCAGGTGCATCAGATAAAGTCAGATAAAGTTGGGTATTGAGGTTCCTCACTGATCTCTATGCCATTACTGGATGTCATAGTCATTTCCCTTGCTGGTCACTGGTATGTCCCTGAATCTTGGATTCTTTGGAGGAGGACAGAGCAGGATGCTGTGCACTTGTCCTCCCCACTGCATAGAATTTGAAGAGTGCTGTCTGGACAGTGCTTGTTATTTCTACTACCACTTGAAATGATCAAAAAGGATTGTTTTCAGAGACAAAAATCAAACATCTGTATGCAACTTTAAAAATAGCACATATATATTTTTACTGTATGTGTAGCTTGACTACATTGCAGTAATATTTTAGAAAAGTTTTATTTGGTTTTAGGGGAAGGAAATATTTAAAGATGACAGATTTTTAATGGCTGCCAGAAACAATCTTTCCTAAATAAATAAATGTCTGACCTAATCTGCTTTTTACCCAGAGGACCTTATGGTCTGATCCCTGAGCTCGGAATCACACACAGAATTCTGAACCCAGATGAAGGGGCCACAGTTTGGTTCATGAAACTTGTTGACTTATTGTTTCTCTGAACACAAATTTTCAGATTCTGTATTTTATGGTGTTGTGCTTTTATTCACCCATTGACCCCTAAATCCTTTTAAAGTTCATGTGTAAAGAAATTCCAACAATTAACCTTTTCGGCAGGTCAGCAGTGAGCGCTCCATTATTTTCTCACAACTTTAATTCAAAAAAATTTGAAATTAATTACAATCACTATATATTTTTAAAGGCATCCATACAAAAAAGCCGTAAACATTTCATTGCAAGTTTTCTTTCTAACAATAAAAAGAGCCTAGTAAAATATTTGATTTGCCTCTCATTTGTGATCTCATCAGCGGTGTTATGAATGTTGATTTTGAAGCTTCAGATAGCTAATGGGATCATCTTGTTTGCAAAGATTCAAGTGTGAATCTGCAAAATGAACAGAACCAGTGGAAATTACACCATCACATGTCATCCCCAGTCTCCTAGCAACAAGAGGAAGAATGGAATCTACTGAGACGTTACAGCGTTACAGCAATTAATAATCGTTAGCAGTTTCTTCAAGTTTAAGAAAAAAAGATTTATCTTCTAAAAGCATAAGGAGATGCTGCATGCTGCCTTAGGTTTTGTGAATGACACCGGTATAAGAGTACTATTTAATGAAAATTAATTATCTGCAAAACATTAGGTTTATCCTGCGTATAAAAGGCACTTCAAGCATCTTCCGAATACGCGGAAATCATAATAATGAAAATATTTAGACCTAAAATTATGTTCCATCCTACTATACGTGGTATTAAATATCAAAGCATATGTATGAACTGGCATTGCTAACATAAGTAGGAACACCGATCTAACTTGGGATATATATATTTAATCAATGGGGGCCCTACTGCTGAGAATCTGTGGTATTTGGGGGAAATGGGGATTTTAAAAGAAAAGTTTGCCGCATACTAGTTAAATGTAAAGAGTTTTTTGCCTACTATAAGACAGTATTACTTTCCTTTCTCCTGTTGACAGGGTTGACATTTTAAGAAACACTTCATTCATATGAGTATTCAAATAGAATCGCTAGTACAATACCTCTGTGACCTGACACTTTGATCCTAAGGCTACTGTCAATCAAAGAAAATGCATATCATAATCACAAGTAACTAATACTCAAATATTGATTTAAAGCCCATCTCTGGGCACAAGGATGAACTCTCTGTCATAATCTATCACCATAGATTATTGGAGTTCAGATATTAGCCTATACTCTGGATCTCATTGATATTCCGTCAATACCCTTCGGTCCAATGAAACTGTTGTAGCAGTCTGCATTTTTATTTTTCAGGATATCAGTATGATGGGTGGGTCAAGGGTAGGGCTTCTCATTCCAGTCAGAGAAGGTGAGGTTTACCAGATATGCTAAAATGCCAACAATTTTTTTAAGGTTCCAATGATAATAGAAGATTGCAACATTGCAATGCAATGCATGCAATCCTTGTTAAGCTCAAAGCTCTATTATTATTACACAGTATTTATTTAGCACCATCATATTACACAGCACTGTACAATGTCCATAGTCATGTCACTAACTGTCCCTCAAAGCAGCTCACAACCTAATGTCCCTACTATAGTCATATGTCACTAATGTAGTTCAAGGTCAATTTAGGGGAAAGCCAATTAACTTGACTGCACATTTTTGGGATTTGGGAGGAAACCGGAGTGCCCGGAGGAAACCCACGCAGACACAGGGAGAACCTGCAAACTCCATGCAGATATTGGCCTGGCTGGGATTCGAACCTAAGACCTAGTGCTGCAAAGTGCCACCGTGCTGCCCTCTATTTAATATCTAACATACTATTTGCTTTCATAAACATCATTTACATGTTTTAGAAAAGTGGAGATTCTGAGTGCTGTGATTATACATGCAATAAATATACCTTATAGATTCCTTTTTTCTATTGTAATATTTCATGATTAGGGCATGCTATTGAGAAGGAACGTTGCATTGTTTATAACAGTATATGTACATTTTAGTATATTAGTGTTTATTTTAGAGTTACATTTTACTTGCATTCCCTCTCATCTGGTGGTCATTTAGAAAGGATTTTTAGATTTAGGTTTCAACTCAATGTTGTATGTGGCATTCTTGGCTTCACTTACAACCCCATTTCAATTTACAGCGGTGGGACAGTGGGAGTCATTTGCCAAAAGAGGGTCAGAACACACATTCTTATTATACACACACATTACATTCATATTAGCAAACACGAGAATCATACAAAGAACTTTGCATCAAACCAATTTTTTAATTTTTTACAAAAATTTTTTCTCTGTATCTCTTCTTTATCCTGTAATCATGTAATAAGTTGTTAATAAACACATTTTGATTTGTACACAAGAACATAAATACTTTTGGTCCTCAAGTGCTTCTCCTCCTAAATTCTTGAAGTTATCAAGTACGCTGGGGAGCTGCAGATATACCATTGGCTGTATTCATTACCCAGGCAGATTCTAAAAATTGCTCAGTTTTAAAATCTAACTCAAAGATGCAGCAAAATTTATATACATGAAAATCCACTAGATGATTTATTTACAAACATAATTGGGTACATATAAAAGTACATCCCAGTAACAGTGTCGGGTGCCTGTGTCTTTATCAAGCTCATTGGTAAATAAATAGAACAAATACTTAATCACATATAAAGCTAAGATAGAGAAAATACATCTTCACAGATAAACAAGCAACATGTGTAAACGCCATGACAACTATTTGTCAGAAAAGAAAAAAAAAATGTCACAATATATGAGCAAATCTGCGATCTCTGGACATGATTCATGGTAACAATGTTCTAGGTATGATGAATCCATATCTGTAAACTAATAAAATATTTACACAGTAGCCACATGCAGTCATTAGGGCTAGGGTTTATAAACCTCAAACCAAATTCTCAATGAAGAACACAATGGAAATGCCAATAATGTTAGAAGCTGTTGTCATATTTTGCCTCTGATAAAACTGAATATCTCTAAGTATCAGCACAGCCAATAAAGAAATTCTAATTATAGATCAATACTGATGGTTTGAAAAAATCCCTGACTTTACATGTCCTTTTCATAGGTAAAGCTTACTGGTTAATGGGTGCATATACAGGTAAGCAATCAATATTTTGCCTATATTTATCAGTTATCTGGCATAACAGCCATGCACTTGTTGACCAGTCCAAAGGAAGGCCACAACTATCCACCAACACACCAAGGCTTATGAAACTCAGAGGACAGTGTTTGTTAATGTTACATTACACCGAAACCAGGCGGGAGGGGGTGTTGTCAATCAAGATGGGCATTCCTTATAAATGCATGACATATCTATATAATAAACTTATATCACAAAGGTCCTAGTTTTCTAATCTAATCCATTAAAAGCAATGCTTAGTGTATGTAATCTTCTTCTACTGCAATTTTAGATGAGGAACTACAGTATAATATATTGATGTTTCTATCTATCTATCTATCTATCTATCTATCTATCTATCTATCTATCTATCTATCTATCTAGCATGGTGTTACATTTACAATTACGGTTCAATTTTTGTCATGCCATATTGATTTAGAAATTAACCAATGGGCATTGTGTACATTTTTTATGTGTACGTTTTCTATTAAATCTGAAAATATTGTTGCTCTTCATTAGTATTACCAGTTTTCTTATCATTGTGCAATTAAGCTCTCATTGTTTAATTTGGAGATTAGCAAGAATAATTTTGGTGCAACAAAAAAAACATTAATACAATTGAATGTAAGGAAAGAAAATTTAATATTTTAAATGAAAATCAGTACATATATTTAGCAATGAGAAAATATAATACATTTTTATGGATCCATGTATAACTTTATATGGGAGTTTTTTGAATTTTGGCCATCATTCTTGATGTGTGTGGAAACCATGTTTTCTATGGAGTGGAGCTTGGGACCCAACAAGCAATTATAATCAGGAAGGTTATAAGAAGGGTCTAAATCAATCATAAAGCCCTCCACTGGTCGCAGGTATGGTGAGGCCTTCTGAATGTTCCACCACATGTTTGTCTAATTTGTAGTGCACAGTTGTAGAAGGAATGGTAGGGTTTTCCACTCGAAAGCCACCAAAGAGTTTATCTTTTTTTAGCAAGATAATTACAAAAACATAAAATACTGAATACAAGTTTTGCAGATGTACAGGGGAATTTGTGTAAACTGTCCAGTCTGTGCCATTGTGAACATCTTGTGTACTCCTTCCCACACCTATTGAGTTGGGAGTGACCTGATAAGTTATGGCTGTTATGTTCTAATGGGTCATGAGAAAAAAACAGCTGGTAACATACCAATTATAATCTCATACTAACAATTGCAAGTTTTTTACCAGTATAATGTAACAAGTAGGTTAGGCCAAAATGAGCTAACCATAGTCATGTAATAGTTTGATTGGTTAAGATCAGTGTATAATTGTTAACTCTAGATATCATAAAATTGACATTGACTTTTCCTGGATACACATAAAGAAATGTCAGCTTCTCCCTGTCTGACTCTTCCTAGTTAGATGATATGAAAATGGGCACTCCCTGGGGTAAACTGTGATCCTGCTGCTGGAACTGTTGCTGTTTTGGACCATTGTACGCATCCAATAAAGATTAGTACTAACTTTTAATTAAGCAGTGCCTGAGTGTTTTATGTCATTCTTTAACCATTCCTGACACTTTTAGTCCCACAAATATTTTCTCCTTATTACACCACCATAATCAGTTCATATTCTCAATATATCACAAATGAAAAAAAAAAAAAGAATATTTCCTTACGTTTAGTGGGTAGAAACATGCAAATGTTTTTTCTTCTATAGTATTCCAAGTATAGTACATGCATAGTAGTGCAAATACAGCTTAAAACTTTAAATACCAGAAAGCTTTTTCAGACATTTGGACCAACATTGGTGCAGCATATGAAAACCATGTTTTATTTTGAGAAGGGTACAGTACCTGTAAGAAAAAAAAAAAGAGAATAAAAAAACAAATACATTGTTGTGTAATACAACTCGAATACCAAAATTTACCAAAAAAAAGGAAAAGGAAAAAAACTCAGAACACAAACCATTTTTTTAATATCCACAATTTGGCAAATTTGCATTGCATTTTGCAAGTTGTAAAAAATGAGAAACATCAATGTGAAGTTGAGGATTTGTATCCTAACACCTTTAGTCACTAATATATTTATTTTGACCTTCAAGTGTGAAACAGTGTTATAACTAGGGATGAGCAAAAATGCCTCTGACATTCTCACGAAAATTTCCTCCAAATTCCGATGGGTCCTTGAAATTTCGGCGAACCGATTTCACGGACTCATAGGAAGATCAAGGAAACCAAGACACAGGAATCCTCCTGTGTGTGATCCCCGGTAGTGTTGGTCGAATAGCTCACTATTCGATTCGGCAGCTATTCGCTCGAATTTAGCAAAATTTTTCGGGTGGTCGAATTTCAAAGTCGAACACCTTTAAAGTAAATGGGAGGAAAAACTAGGGTTTTTTTCAGCACTGTGTAGAGCTTCTACAGCCTCCAAACAGATGTAAAAAGATACATTATAAAAGGATACATAAAAAGATACATAATAAAAAGATACATTATAAAAGGATACATAAAAAGATACATTGTAAAAGGATACATAAAAAGATACATTGTAAAAGGATACATAAAAAGATACATTATAAA
>NC_092868.1:38457492-38517981 GCF_032062135.1 Pyxicephalus adspersus | reverse complement strand
CCTGATGATGCTTGAGCTGTCATCAGGGTTTCCTATTTCTCAGCCAATCACAGAGCAGTAGAGGTATGAATGGAGATAGTATCCCCATTCAACCTCTGTTGCCCTCGTATTGCCTGCGGTTACAGCTAATTGAAGGCACCTGCTTTCAATTAGCTGTGACCGCAAATGTCATTGTCGGATAACCTGTAAAAAATAAAAAAGAACAAGTTTAAAATAAAAAACACATACGAAATAAATAATTTAAGAAAAAAAAACATTTTTTTTTTCCTCCCGAGTTTTTGCTGTCGAATCCTGTGTTTTTCGGGTCGGGTCTACCCGAATTCGAACAGCCATATTCGGGTCGAATATAGGGACAACCCGAATTCGAACATCAACACTAATCCCCGGTAAGCCCCATTGTAAGCGGTAAGCCCCAAGATCCCATGTAAACGAGAACGGTCTGTGTATATTTCGCCGTCGAGATCAAATTTTTTTGGACCTGCAAAATCCTCCAGTGCGCGATCCCCGGGCACTAGAAGTTAAATGAGGGCATGCCCTCATTTAACCTCTAGTGACTGGGGAGACAGGAGGAGTACAGTGGCTGCAATGCAGCCTTGGGAATCCTCCTGTGCACGATCCATGGGCACTAGAAGTTAAATGAGTTAATCGCGCACAGGAAAATTCCCACCGTTGCATTGCAGCCGTGCTACTCCTCCTGCCTCCTCGGGCACTAGAGGTTAAATGAGGGCTTGCCCTCATTTAACTTTTAGTGCCCAGGCATTGCGCACAGGAGGATCCTCACGGCTGCAGCCGCGGTACTTCTCCTGTTAGTGTGAGTACCGCAGCTGTGCTCATCAATGAATGCAGCCATGAGAATCATCTTGGGATGATTCCCCATGGCTGCATTCATTCATGATGAGCACAGCCACGGGACTCTTGTGTTTTTGAATAGAGAATCTCTATCCAAGAACACATACTACAGGGCTGCAAGAGCAATCAGGAGAGTGGAGCTTTTAGCTCTGCTCCCCTGATTGCTCTTGCAGGTCCCACAAAATTTGATCCCAATGGCTTACATGTTCGGTAAGCGAGAACGGCCTGATTCGCAGCGAGATCGAATTTTAAAATCTCACTCGCTCATCCCTAGTTATAGGGGATTTAGGCATGAGTCTACACAGTAGGGAAATATTAACTAATAAAAGTAAACTGATAAAATAAGTACTTCTTTGAGAGGAAGTGTCCAGCACAAGTTAACGATCCCCCAATCCTGCTGGAGGTGCCTTCGATTGAAACCTGTGCCATCCTGGAATCCACCTTCATCATGGTGTGGAGTAAGCGCCCGGGGCCACCGTCTTTGTTGGTCTTCTTCTTTCCTCTAGCTACGTCATCTGATCTCCCACTGCACAGGTTGGCATACTATTTTACAATAAAATCATACTGGTCCATATTTAGGAACTATTTTGGAATTATACCCAAGATCTAAAATTCAAGATATTGAAGAAATGTAATGCCAGACAAGATACTTTCAAAATATATGGATAACTACACTGAGCACATCAGCATGATCTGAGTCTAATCCTGGTTCATGCTATCTAGCTCACTTGGCTGTATTTATTAATGTTTAGTGAAGAAACATATCTATAGTTAGCACATGTTTCTAATTTTTTTCAGGCAGATGCTAATTAGTTTTCCCCAAATTAAGCAAATGCAAATGGTGCAGCTGAAAAGCAATCATTATTTTTCAAACAGTTTCCAGCACTACTGTTTAAATTTACTCTTTAAATAGATGTTTTTTTAACCACCCTATTAACTTTTTATCAGGAAAGAAAACCCACAACATATAAGTTATTCATGTCTTTCTGCTTGCTCTTTGAAGAGAGGCCTTTCTAAAGCCTTTGCAGCTGACTGAATGAACGATGTATCACTTGCCTTTAACATCGAAAGCTGAATCATAAGTGATTCGATTAAAAAAAATTAAACTAAAAATGGTTTTGCGTTATGCTATTCTTGTATTTAGAGATAACATGGCAAGCTACTCAAAAACATTACATGTTCTAAATAATACAACCAGTGTACTTTTTTGCTGATTCAAGAAGGAATCAAACTTTTCAAACAAAAATGGTGTGACTAGTAATGAATTTAAGGGATGTAATCTTAGCCTTTTCCAGTCAGACAAAATAAATAGGATTTTTGATGTTTACTGAAATATATACAAAGCTGAACTTCAAGAAAGCAGCTAAATACATAGATGAAATAAATAATATTAATGGATTCTCTTGTCCCATAAATTCTCTATTAGATGTCTTGGAGCTGGGTTGTAAAATTGTATAACATCGGTATAGAACATCAGAGCAATTGTGCTATATTTTTCCATCAGTCTCAGAGGTGTGTTGGAGGTGCAGTAGTAACACTGATCTACTGTTAAACTTCTATTGCTTGTGTCTGGCCTTTTTGGGAGGAAATATTCAAGATGGTTCAGAAATTTCCTGACTATGTTATCCCAGATGATCCTGCTATGTCTACTATGTCTAGAACTATGTCTACTGTATTACGTAATATTGTCAATGCTGCTAGAGCATGTATACTATTATGCTTATGAAAGATCCTACCTCAAGTATACAGGATATGCAAGATACGTATATGAGAACCTGGTTTTACTGGCTAATTCTCAGAATTTTTGTTAATACTGTGATTAGGATAAGAAATGTTAGCCTACTGAATATGTTACATGGTTCTTTGGTTTATTTGGTATTTGTTTGAAACTGTTACCTGCGGACATTACACCTTTATCTCCTTTCACTTTGTTCCCTTGTATTTGTAAGTTCCCTTACTCTGGTATACTTGTTAATATACTGAATAAACAACAATTTCTTTTTTTTAAAAATAAGAGACCTTGCTGCTGGCTAAGGTTATATTCAGAGTGGTGATGAGGTTGAGGTGCAGTTACTGATTCCTCCCACCCCAATACTTTGTCCTCCAGTAAGACGTTAGGTGTAGCTTCTTACTAGTGGCAGCCTAATAGAAAATGTATGGGAGTGGCAGTGAGTAGTTACCAAACTTATGTCAAACGTGCAAGCACTGGTTACTTAAGAAGTAGCGTGATGGTGTGGTGGCCAAGTGGCTGGCAGGGTGCCACACAGGAGTTCTTGCTCCCACTGTGAGTCAGAACCTAGAACTGCAAATTGTACTAATTTTTGTGCATCCAATTCTGAGAGGTAGAAGACCTTTTATCCTGCTGCAGTTAGTTAACACTTATAGTTCCTAAAAAAATGCAATTTGAAGAAGATGCCCAAGATAATAAAATTCAAATGTTCTTTAACAGAGAATATATTGGAGGTAAATGTTAACAAAAGCAACTCTTTGCAAACTGGGAAAGAAAACCATGTATACTTTATTTAAAAGCGTTTCACCACAAGCTACTGGCTTCATTAGATAAAAGTCTGTACTGCCCAGAAAAAACAGAATAAGGATCTTACTGGCCATGTTTCTAAAGTTTAATTATGGATGAATGCGAGTTCAGCGTAAAAGCTACTTTATCACATGTAACTGCACATAAGCAACATAATATTTTACTTTTCTGAAGCCCATTCCAATTAATTTTTGAGACATTGTTCCATGAAGACATTTGGTAAATCAACACTTCTGGAACTGTCAATTTTCTGATTCCTCCTATAGCCGTTATTGGCTCCTCCTGCTGATCTCCATGTCAATGCTGTGCTGCATTTCAGTGCAGCAGGGGTTGAGCTAATAACAAGAATCAGCAAGTATTGCACAGATAATTTGCATATTTGTGTTTTAATTTGATTAGACCTGTACTTTAAAAATTACAAGTTATACCCAATTATTTCCTAAAAATATATATGAGCCAATGATGCAAAATAGTAAGAAGTACTCAACTGTCCTTTATGTAAATGACACAGAAAACAGTTTTCCACACACACAAAAAAAAAAAAATGCGTAAATTGTATGATTTTTCATTTCCAGCCCTAGATAAGTATAAAAAAGTGTCAGTCGGGAGCATAACATTTTTCAACTGATTGACACAGGTTAGTAATATAATTTTATATGCCAAAAAGTAAATTTCCTAAATTGAGCAGCAGATCATTTTTTGCTCTTCAAATCATTGATTGATGCCAGAAATTATCAGAGACGTCTAAACAAACAATGTTTCCAGTCAAGTAATAACCGTGTACATTCTCTATGGGAAAGAAGAAGTGAAACAACTTACTGGATGTTCCTTGTGCTTTGTAGAGCAATGCAGCAGCTCATGAATTCCAGATGAGCTTTTTACTGCTCAGTGCAGCAAGTGGATATGACCTCTTTTTCAAGCAGTTATTCTCTATATGAAAGCTGAAATTGGAAGCACCACTAAATTATTGTGCTCGCTACAATCCTTCAATGTGTGGTAAAAGGCAGACTTGTGTTACAATACCCAAAGTTTTCTCAAGCAACCTTTGCATAATATTCTTTTATCATGGTCCCTTGACAGACATTTTAGGGCAGGCTAGATCATGTGTTAAGAGAAAATTGAATTTTTTTATATCCAGACTAGTTTTGTTTTTTAAAGAATGTGAACAGACGTATATTGGTGATTCCTTGTCTACTTTGTGTGTCCCTATATTTTATTTATAATGTTTTTTAAAGTCACGTTTTTATCACAGTAGGGAAAACCAACTATTTTTCTTTCTATGTTTCATTGGGGGTATTTCTCTAACATTCTTGTCTGTTAGACAAAACAGAAAGAAGCAATTTTTTGCAGGTGAGAGTAGTGATCTTTTAGGCAGTCATCAATGGAAACTTCCTATTGGAATATGTCCTCCCTATTTCTGTTCTGATCATGAGCACCTAACTGCCTGGATTTTTGTTTTCTAAATTTGGGAAGGGTAATGTTTAGTTTTCCCAATATAGTCTAACATGAAACCAGTACAGATAAATACAGTATATTGGGGCTACCATCTACTTTAATAAATGACTGGCAATATTGTTCGAGGTAGATAAACTTGAACATCTGAAATTACCAATTTCTGTAAACCTATAAAAAAAATTTCGCTGTTGATCTTCTAATCAGTTGGCATGGTAAACATTGACTGATTGTTGGGAAATGTTGCCTTTGGTTGATAGTTGCCAGGCTGGCTGACATTAGGTTGGAAATGTAAACCACCACTGGGTTGGTAAATATTATTTTGATGGGCAAATTCACCAATCTTGCTAAAACAAACAACAGTCTTGCTCATCCCTATTTATTTTAATGTGGAATACAATTTGTAAAATGGGGCTAATAAACCATTTACTGGGGGAAACAGGTGGTAACATAACTTAAAAGACAAAAACAAAAATGTTTGTGTATGTTCAAGAATATGGTTGTCTAAGTGGTGTTAATTGGCTCAGGCAAGTTTTCCCATCATGAGAAGCTTGAGATTAGCAAGTTTCATTCTGAAACAGCAAAATTTTTGACCAGTTCCTTTCAGAAAACATTATAAAATGAATATTTGAATTTCTAGTATTTCCAGTTCTAGTGAACAGTCATGGAAAGGGCACAGGTGTCCCTACATGTATATATAGCATACACATGACATTACAACTACCTGCTTGCTTTCTTCTTCTGTACCTTGTGTCTAAGGAAAAATGTCAACATCAAGTGAAAGAACAATTAGTAATATGACAAATAAGAAGAGGAGAAAGATGGACTTTACGGTAAAGGTTGGTAACCAAACATGATAAGTTTAATGAACAAAAAGATATCTTAAGCCTAACATAGATCAATTAAGCTAACGCCTTGGCTATACAAAGTTCTCCTATACACTCTTGGTATTCATTTTCCCTATGTTAGGGAATGCACAAGGGGTTGTAAGAATATATAACAATAGTTATCTCATATCAAGACGCGTTTCGCTCACAAGAGCTTCCTCAAGGGATTACTTGAGACTGTAAATTTACAGTATTTTTATTTTATACTTGTGCAGGAAGCTACTTTGGGTGGAAACTGACGATCTGCTCTTCCACACTATACACCAAAGTTTAAAAAACTCAAAACAGTACTAAAAATAATCTCCTTATCACTAATATCATCTATACTTTGCCTCTTAAGGCTTTATAAGATACTCTGCTAACCTATAGGGGAAACCCTTTATGCACCGCACAAGTATAAAATAAAAATACTGAAAATTTACAGTCTCAAGAAATCCCCTAAAAGGAAGCTCTTGTGAGCAAAACACATCTGGATATGGGATAACTATTGTTATATAATCTTACAAACCCATGTGCATTCCCTAACATTGGGAAAACGTATACCAAGAGTGTATAGGAGAACTTTGTATAGCCAAGGCGTTGGCTTAGTTGATCTATGTTAGGGTTAGGACAACTTTCTGTTCGTTAAATTTATCATGTTTGGTTAACAACCTTTACCGTAAAGCCCATCTTTCTCCTCTTCTTACTTGTCATATCACTTAAAACAAGGGCTAGGCAAAACATATACATTATTTACCTTAATAAGCAACCCTAGGGATAGAACAAAAAAATATAGCTATTCCGAAAGAACAACTAGGTCTAAATATAGACAAGACTATTGCACATGTTTAATAAACCAAGATAGGGTTTAAAATAGAGTTTTCAGGGGTTTCCTGAAGTGCTAATACTCATAAATCAAAATCACCCAACTCAGATGTTACACAAATTCAGCTGGTAATGATTTTACTGTAAATGATTGGTGATTAATTACTGAAGTAGAAGTTGTGCCTTCGTCATAGTTTAATGGTAAATTATACATTAAAATGTTTAACTTCTTTACAAGGGAATGACGATGCAACCTGTTCATTTAATATAGACTGATGACATCACTGACTCTATTTTCTACATACTAATGACATCAGTGATAATGTAAATATTTGATTTTAAGACAGACTAAACAGTCCTGTTTTGGCCTCAATATAAGACTAGTCTTTCTGGTCATCACATGGAACACTGTAGAAATTACTTCATCAACACAGAATAATGTGCTTTAGGTAATGTGTAGGATAAAAGGGCATCATAAATCACACAAATTAAAATGTGACCTCCTTTTTTACATTGAGGTAAAACCATAATTCCAGTGAAGTTGCTTTACAGCCAGTAGGCATTCTGGTAATCTATTTACTGAATTCATCTATTCCATAAACTGCATGAGTAATTCTGAAATGTTCTGTAAACTCTTTATTCAACCATTTATTTTCCTTTACAACATTCTTACTACACATGAGTGAGTTGACATTTAGTAGAATGAATAGATAAGGTAAAATAATATTGCACATAAAAGACTTGTACCTGATTTATGAAAGTGTGAATTAAGGTGAAGCCAAATGAAGTGATGATGAATTTAACCTCCTGCACATGAATAGAGCACATTAGGTGGTACCTATGGAGGTGCAGGGTAAACATTATTGCAGTGAATTAAACGTGCTCCGAAGATAGGTAGACAGATATGTCATATCTATAGTGGGGCATTTTGTAATTAAAACTGTGTGATGTTTTACAATGAGAATGGAAGAATGAGGTCACAGTTACCATAAAGCCAAAATGAACATTTAGTTTAAATAAGCTATTTTCAATTACATTCTTTATACATTGAAACAAAATGCGTGCAAAGTCTTACTGTTTGTTGTCTTTAGTAAGCAGCCACAAATTTAACAGAAAGGCATATTCCTAATCTGCAAAAAGAAGGATCCTTACTGTCTTTTTAAAGACATTTTTTTAAGGGCCAAATTTCTAGATATCCCCATGCTCTCTACAAATGAAAAACCTAGCTGTGATTAGGCATGTGGTCTAAGTCACAGCTGATACAATTCAGAGTTTGTGTCTTGTTTTTATATTTCTCAGATTGAGTAGCTCATTGGGCTTGCTAACCATAGTGAAGATGTTGCCCGGGGCACTTATTTAAATTACTTGCGCCCTATGAAAAACTTAGACTGGATTCACACATCTGTGGTACAGTAACAGCTGAGAGTTAATGTACGTAGAGCTGTGGCAGCCCATTTATTTGAATGAGCTGGTTAATACACAAAAAGAAAAAAATCAAGTACCATGTTTTTTTAATATGGTGCACCATGTTGTGATGTTCTGCAAGGTGCAAATTACAGCCAATGGTGTGTTTGTGTACCAATTAAAATAGTTGCTCTTCAGTGTACAAAATGTGCCTTCTTAGTGTAACTTTATAATGCAATAATGTTAGCCTTGTCTATAGCTTCAGATTTTCCCTGCTTATGTTTATTCTAATTTTTTTATAAATCAAGTCTAGGTATTCCCAACTTTTAAACTAATCAGGTTAGCTATGTTTTCCAGACTTCAAATTGCAAAAAAAATCTGGGACTGAAAGACTATCTGTATGATAAAGAAATGTGAACATTGAGTACTAAAATGTATTTGCGATGGTAAGTCCAGATTGCCCCTTCAGGTGCAGCAATGCTGGCAACCATTGGATGGGTTACATCTGTGTTGGGAGAATCAGGATAACATTTATGTTGGTACAAAAGGTGGGAAAAATTTCTTAAGTCAACAAGCTCGCTGAATAGTCCCTACCCACATACTTACCCATTTTGCATGTGGGTGCAGCTTTATTGGCCAAGGTAATACCCCCTTTATGGACCCTTTGGGTTTTTGTTTTTAAAATGATAGTGCAGTCCTGTTTAGATATTATGCTAACTCAAGCTTGCTGAATTTTGTTGATTGGCACAATGGTATTAATAAATGATTTTATGATTTGCCTAGCTGTTTGACTCAAATGATGTGATTTCTAATTTGGCCTTCTGACATAAAGAGCTTAAATGTAGTTGTTGGGCTACTATCTATCTTTGGGATGGTAATGGAATATTGTTTTATACCTATGTCTCCTAACAGTCATGTGTGCCTCTATGATAGCCTACTCAACATCTATGTTCCCGTATGATGCAGCCCTGAAAAAGCTCTATATTTCTATCTGTTTAAACTATCATGGCTTTGGTAATTACTCTTCTTTTTCTACCAGTGTTATTTTTTTTAATTTTGATTCTGACACAGCCTTGCTAAATTCACACTGCAAGAATGCACATATCAAACCTAGGAGATAACAATAGTTTTGTATGTTGACATTCAGGAAAATCCCTTCCTGGCACAAAGAATAAATCATGCATCTATTCCTGCTGAGTAGAAAGAGGTTGACAGCCTAGGCAAAAAGAGGCAAAAATGAAAGAAGGAAAAGAATGAAAAAGTATATATGTCATTAAAATGACACCTGCTAAAACCAACTAGTATCAGGAGATGCATAATTACTGCCACAAATGTTTCTATGATACTGCTTATTCTGAGCATTTTTTGCACAAAATTGATGCAGAGTTCTGATTTTTCCTTAGTCACTGTATACATGGAGTTTGTATGCTCCCTTCATTTCAATAGATCCTTACATAGAAACTTCCTTCATGTGTTTTGGTTTTACAATACAATGACATACTAAGATTTTATTGGCTTCCTCCCATATTGTCTGTGCTAGTGTGGTAGGAACATTGCACTGTGAGCTTTAGGTTCTGTAAAACATTGTGGTAGATTTGCTAAAGGAATAACAAATATATATACACACAGACCTTAGATACTTGATCATGAACCAACACTATTTTGACCGGAAAAAATCATTCCTGTTTTTTCAGCTCTACGTACATTAACTTTTCAGGTTATTACCTTGGTTTATTTTTGGACTGGTTTATAGAATATATACAGTATATGTATTCTGCCAAATGACTTATTCTACACAGCCAGTATTGAGATTTACATACATTAGCACACTACATAGCCAGAATGGGGACACATATAGGGATGAGCGAGAATGTCTCTGGCATTCTTGCGAAAATTTCCTCCAAGTTCCGATGGGATCGCAAAATTTTGTGAAATTTTGGTGTTCCACGCATGTATTTACTTGTCTGGTTGGAGTTCCACTTTGAATCTTTTATTTAACCTACAGGTGCTCGATCATTCAGGATATATTTAGTCATAGGGAAATTTTTTGTAACATCTTATTTGCCTTTGTATGTGTGGCATAAGAACTGGAAGAAGTTAGTATCTAGCCTATGGATGCAACGTTAGGAGTTTTTTTTTTGCTTAAAAGACATGTAACATAAAGACTTGGACCAATGCTTGAATACTTTTGGTTGTATGTTTGATTTAAGTTCAGTTATCAATTTAGCCATTCATTCAGAAACTAGAATTTTAGAACTTTTGGCTAAGTTGATGACTGAACCCACAATGGAAAGATTACAACTAAAAAAATGTATGTAGTGGATGAAAGGCCATTGAGTAACATGTCATTAGGAAAGTAAAAAAACTTTGTTCTTTTAACACTATGCCTATACACTAGAACAGTGATTCTCAACTAGGGTTCCTCCAGAGGTTGTTAGGGGTTGTTGGATGTAGAAACCAAAATTTGTTTGTCCTAAAACAACCATTAGAAAAAAAGAATTTCGGATTACTGCTGGATAACATCCAAATACAAAAGATCATTTAGGAGCAAGTGTTTCATCATAACCTACTCAAAGTACAAAATACTCTAGCACTTAAAAAGGAGAAGACAATATATGCAGGCCAGGACCATGTGATTTTACATTTTTTCTTCTTAAAAAAAGTTTAAACATGGCATACAATTAATGCATTATTTTAGGTTAGTTTTATTGATATTTCTAATGCTTATTGTTTTAAATGTTAGCAGGTTTATACTTGAGTCCAAATAGGTTTTCTAAATTCTCAGGTAAAATAAGCACCTCAGTTTATATGTGGATCAGTTTATATTTACATATATATAGTATATTGTGTATAGTGTTTTCTAATATATAAAAACAAAATATTTTTCACCGGAATGTTTACTTTAAAAAAATTAAAAACCTTTAGAGCCCACTTAGATCTCCATGGTGCTTTAATGCACCTGTTTAACATGTATTAACATGTATTATGTTTTTCATTATTAGGAATGAAATTAAAAAGTGCACCCTAACATGGCAAAAAAGACATAGGAATGTTTCTAACAAAATTCAGTACATGCTGTGCATAGTGATACAGTACAATACAGATGCCTTGCCTCAGTACATGAGGGTGTCATAGAAGAAAAATGGCACTGTAATGTGGCAACACATATTAGGTGTGCTACTTTGGGTTGTGGTGATGGATACATTAATGTACATGTTACAGAGATGCAAATATCTAAATGGGCTCTATACTAAAGTTCTGAGATCAGGCAGGGCTTTATTGCAGAAAAGGACATGTGATGTTGCATCTACCATATAAGCATTAATATCTACCTGATTGCTGTCCTATGCTGTCATAAAACACTGAGTGGTGCATGCAGATAAACAACAGGACATGCTATCTCCCCCTGCAACTGCCATAAATGAATAAATTCAGGTGTGCCTTCATTAAAATTAGGACATCATTGCCCAGCCAATCAAGATGACTGATAAGGAAAAGCAGGAAGAGAAGAAGGAAGAAGATGGTGGTGCCTGCAATGGAACAGGGACCGGCATGTAAAAAAACATTGTAAAAAGAAAACACAATCCAGTAGGTAAGGTTTTTTTTTTCATTGCAAATGGGACAGCATTTTTTTAATTTTAGGTTTAGTTTCTCTTAAGAAAAAAAATCTGAAAAATCCTATTTTGTAAATTTTCCCAGTTGATGGAATCTCTAGACTGAGTTTGAAAATGTAAAAAAAAAAATAAATAAATGTGGGAACTGAGATAACAGTGCTTTAATTTATTTACTTATCAGACCTGTGAAATTTTTAATTTAATTCTTGTTACTTTACTAATTACTTTTCTCTCCCTTTGTTATAACTTATTGTGAATTGAAGAAATTGTCAACAATGAACAAGGAAAACCAGATAAGCCATATAGTTAATTTGTTGTAAAACATGTTTGAACATAACAGTATTTGTTTATTAAAATCAGTCAAGTGCTTTCAGGGGGGATTTATATGTATAATAGATTGTTGTTAATGTGTCATTTCATTTCGCTTGGTTGAAAATATATAGGTAATTACAACTAATTGCGTGTGTTGTTAAGTGCTCAAAGAAAATAGGCAGCAATGTCATTATTCAAGGCTTAAATTTGATTATTTCTTTATCATTCCTATACAGATGTAGCAGAGCCATATGTTTTGATGTATATACACATTCTTTTACAGCCAAACTTCAAACAGCCTCATGAGTGTGTTTGAAATGCTTGTCAGCAAACTTATTTACCCTTCAAAGGATCTGTAATTCCGATGGGTCAGTCCCAAGATTCACTTATGTATTATAGTGTATAGCCAAGAAGGTGAGCATACTATTTCCTATGTGTACCTTACATCTTTCTGCATCACCTACTTACCGTACTTATGTGGAGATATACTGCCCCTGATTCATCAAGCAGAATCGGATTATCGGTCGCGCATTCGTATTAGCGATCCGGAATCGTACGCGGTCGCGCTATTCAGCAACGGAAAAAGCTCGCGCACGGAGCCGCGCTTATCCGACAGCTTTTTACTGGCGATCTTGCTCGCGCTCCCTATTGTGAAGGCTGGAATCCGGCTGGTAGTGAGGCGAGTGTACGCGCATACTCGAGTCCGGACCGCGGTAATCCGCGATCGATGGCCGCGCGTACGTTCGCGCTTCCAGCGAGCGCGGATTTCATTGATGAATTAGGGGCACTGAATCAGGGTGCTCATACTTCTGGTACCTTGTTCAACAATCAGTCTTTTTTAACTGGAACACTAAAGCAGGTACTTTTGCTATCAACTTTTTTGATTATTTGCTATGTCAGGGATGTGTGAATAAGTAAATTGTTTACGTATATATAAGTTTCAATTGTGCCTATAGCTATTTCCGTACGTTCTTCAAATAAATATGCATGTTTTCATTTGAGCCCTAAAATCAATAGGACTTCTAGCCTGCATTCTCCACAGTTAAACCTATTAGTAGGCCAGTTTGACAGTTGGGACCCTTTTATCTACTAGGCAAACTTTTGGCAGGGGTGTGGAGCAGCTGAGATAATTGTATGCATACATGAAGGACTACACATACCATTTGAAATGGAGTGCAAAAGACCGTAAGATCTAATAAAATTTAAAGATTGCTTAAAGCAAATCTTTAGAGTAGGCTCATGCAGGCCACTTCAAAAGTTCCTAAAGAACCTGCATTACATATACATTTTATTGTGCTCCATGGGCTGCCGCAAGTGAGGCACTATAGGTAGAGTCTCTCAAGAAAGTTAATTAGGGGCATAAGGAAGCTTTGGACTGCAATGTCACCACCAGTCTGAGCATAGCAAAACTAAGAGATTTTCAGAGCTTCCATTGCTGAACTTATTCTAAAATGCTAATTGCATGTATGGAAAGCTGTTCTTTCAGCTTCAGCAGCAGTAGAACAAGCTGTGCTGAAATTAGCTAAACACTTGAGCTGAATATTCATTCTAGGTCAGTAATTTAGAAAGTATTAAAGCAGAGGATCAGAACTCCACTCATAAAAAGTCAGTAAACCAGGTCAGTAATTGCAGTTTTTCTAACCTTTCAGTGTAGGTCTGCTTTAGATAGGAACATAAATCTGAAAGCTGTGTCCAAAACTGAACGGAGAGGGCAAAGGACTAGTAAACAGAATTGTCTTTGGTCTCTGTGTCCTCGATCTTTTCTCATTGCTGCCTTGGAATTCCTTGTTTTGCATTGTGTCTCAGCATAAAGTTGGCAATCTTGGCAGAGGAAGAGTTTTTACTTTCTCATGTCATAGCCTCCAGGAAGGACAACAACTTGCAGCATAGTAGTAGCATCATCAAATCCAAGTCCAAATATCATGAAAGGCAGCATTACCTTAATCTCAAATGATGGATTTTCAGCAATGAAGCTGTAGACACATGAAAACTGCATTTACAATTTTCCATTGCATTTACAAGCATCTAGAACAATGTTTCTTATCTATGGTTCTTCCAGAGGTTGCTAAGGGTTCCATGAGAAATGAGCACTTTGTCACTCCCAGGTCAGTTTTCCTGATAACAATGATCTTTTTGGCTATCTGTAAGGGTGACATTCCTCCCCATGGCCAGTAATGTAAGAGATATTCTACCTATGAATTACCATGCTACTGGACTGTGAGCTGTGGATAAAGTAATTAGAGGAAGGGGTTTCCCAAAAACCTGAAGGTTATTTCATGGGTTCCCCCATGGTAAAAAGTTTGAGAAACACTGATCCAAAATATTACATACTTTGTGAATTTTTTAAGGTCCAGTGCTAAATAATGAAAATGTAGGAGCACCAAAAAAAACTTGCCAAGTACCACTGCTGCATAGAATAGTCTAAAGTGAGTTATTTATATATCATAAGGTTGCCAACCAAAAAAAAAAAACAATGCTACATAAAGAGAACCAACTGTGACTATGTTGTATAGAGAAAAAATGGCACATTGGACAATCATTTTGTAACCTGCAAAAGGTGCATGTTGGATGGCACATCCGTATAGGGATACGAAACAGAAGCATTTGCTAACATTTGGCAGAGCAGAAGAGTGCAAAAATGTATATCTCAAAAGATCGTTCCATTTCAACGCACTCCAAAAGCAAGCAAAGTTCCTTTGCAATAGTTGCTAGCTGTCACTTTTAAATACAAAAATGTTTTTTTTTTTTTTTTTTTTTACTTATTCGGTCCTTTCACCCCAGCCATCTGTTCTGATAATAGTTAATGCAGGTAGAACATTCTCTACCATAACTGTCTGTTTCATAGCAACTGAGTTTGTTTTACATCTTAAAGCTGTCATTACTACAAAAAAATTTAAAAAATTGAGACAGCTACTATAGTTGTGTGAACTATAATGATACAGTGTGAACATCAAGTGCATTCAACATGTGTCATCCAGTTGTCACGATAATGCAAGATTTAAGTGGAAAAAATAAATATTGATTAGGATGTTCGGATTACCATCTTTTTCAGCACATATTTTGAAGAACAACTTTTTCAAGCTGAGGTTGTTCTTTGGCTGACGAGATATCTTTTTAATAGTAAAGTACAAGAATATTCCTACTGCCATACTTACTCTGTTATTTGTTATTTTTTAGGCAATATAGAACACTATCAAAATAACATTAACATCTCAGTGTTGCATTTGCTGATTTAAGCCCTTCACTGGCGTTGTGTTGATATATATATATTCAGCTGTGTGGATGAGTTATTATAAAATAAAAACATACCAAAGATCCATTTAAAGGAACTTGGGATGATGGAAGATTTGACTTATTTTTAACAAATGATACATAACCTTAATTTGATTTTTGGGCATGTGTTATGTTTTCAAGCTTAAAGAACAGTTAAAAAGAGTTAGCACAACACATTCAAAGTTGAGGTGAATGAAAGATCAAATTTCCAGTACTATGTATCCGTTAGAGCAAGAAATTACACTAATTTCAAAAGCAGAGGGTAAAACATTGCATTGCTTAAACCACAACTAGTAAGAGGGGAAGTAATAATTTTGTGAGTTTGTCCGTTAGGAGTAGGGAATGTAAAACCCCATAGCTAAGTGATGTAAGTAACATGGAGGTAAGTAGCCAGTGTATAAAACATTCAGCACAGTGTACAGAATGGTACAGCCATGATTATACAGTATATGTAATGTAGTTTGATGTTCCTAAGTATGCAAGTGTGCACATTTTGGTGGCCTTGGGTGAATAGCACAGAAAATAAAATGGGTGACCAGGAGTATATGTATTTACAATACAGTATACAGACATGGGTAGCCTGGACCAGTGGTTGCCAACCTTTTCAGACCCATGGACCATTAAATTTACTGGCTTTGGACCGCACATGCGCAGGAAGCCAGGAGTCACTCAAAAGTGAAGAAACTTCCCACATAGTAACGTCATGATGCCAGAACCCGGCCACTCTCCTATCGCAGGTCTTACCCACATGGTCCGCGGCTCTGGCAGGTGTGCATCCCCCCAAAGCGCAGTCCGTCTCCTGACCGCGCTCAGGGGCTCACCGGTCAGGGCCGCGGACCACCAAAATGTTCTCCACTGGTTGGCGACCTTTGGCCTGGACTATGAATTGTATAGTGGGCTGGTGCAAGTTGCTTTTGATTGAATTGTATACATGCCTGAAGCTCCACTGCTAAATTCTTCAATCTCTTCATATTTGTGTTATATTGCTTTGAATAGGAGAACTGATTCTCTTTCCTGTGGATGTGTATTTTTCTTGTGTTAATAAGTAGTTTTAGTGGAATATCTCACCATTCGATTCGACAGCTATTCAATCGAATAGGCCAATATTGTTCGGGTGATAGAACGTCGAATTCGAACACCATTAAAGTCAATGGGGGGAAAGTTCAGGTTATTTTTCAGGACTGTGTAGAGCTTCTACAGCCTACAAATTTAAAAACATGTCAAGACTCCCACAGCTCTGCACAACACTGTACAAGGTAAGAAATCTGGAAGGCTTTTTTATGTTGGTGGCAAGGCCATTTTATGGGGCGGTCAAAGGAACATGCCAGATTTTATAAAGGCCTCCGAGTAGAGGCAGAGAGGGCCCTGAGGGGGGTTCTCTTGTCCAAAAAATAGTCGGCAGGTTTCACTGCTGCATTACAAGCCTCACACAAGTTTCAGAGTTGAGGCAAAGGGCCCTGAGGGGGGTCTTTGAGTCAAAAATCTAGCCAGTTACACATATTTTTTACAAGTTTTATAGGCCTCACAGTAGATAGAGGCAGAGGGACCTGAGGGGGTTCCTTTGGTCCAAAATATAGCCGGTTACACAGCTCCATTACAAGTGATATAGACCTCAAAGTAGATGGAGGAAGAGGGCCCCGAGGGAGGCCCTCAATACAAAAATTAACCAGTTACACAGCTCTGTTACAAGTAATATAGGCCTCACAGTGGATAAAGAGAGAGAAGAGAAGCTCTGTACAAAAATTAGCCAGTCACACAGCTCTATTACAAGTCATATAGGACTCAAAGTAGATAGAGGCAGAGGGCCCCGAGAGAGGTCCTCCATACAAAAATTAGCTGGTTACACAGCTCCGTTACAAGTGATATTGGCCTCAAAGTAGACAGAGGCAGAGGACCCCGAGGGAGGTCCTCCATACAAAAAGTAGCCAGTTACACAGCTTCATTGCAAGTTATAGGCCTCAGAGACAGAGTAGAGACCCACGAGGGGGAGAAGGAGATGCAGTGAAAATGCAAAAAAATGTCAAGGTGTCAGCAGGCCGTGCAGCAGTTGCCGACGAATCAGTGCACTGTGCAGAGGAGGTGTTGAAGTCATTGCTGATACAAGCCTTATTCATTTTAATAAAAGTGAGTCAGTCAACATTTTCTGTGGAGAGGTGAATGCGCTTGTCGCTACGCACCCAGCTGCACTGAACACTCTTTCAGATAACACACTTGTGGCTGGGCAGGCAAGGATCTGAATGGCATGTTCTTCCAGCTCCGGCCACTGCTCAAAGTTGGATGCCCAGTAGCGAAGTGGGTCCTGGCTTTGCAGGTTGCAGATGTCCCATGTAGAGCTCAGGTATTCCTTCACCATGACTAAGTAACGCTGCTGTCATTGGCAACTGCTGCACGACTGGTGGCTTTCTTCCGCTCAAAAAACACCTGCATAGTTTGCCTTAGATGACCTCTCCTGCTGCTGCCACCCATGCTGCTTAAGGTAGTTGTTTGGCTGCCATGGCTAGTGTAACTGTCATAAGGATCCCTGCTACTGCTGGCATATGGTAATAGTTGTTCTATCTCAGGCTTGTAACGTGGGTCAAGTAATGTAGCAATCCAATAGTTGTCAATGTTTGTTTTTATGTGCTGTATGCGCAGATCTTTGGCTATGCACTTCTGCATGAAGGCTGTCATGTGGCTCAAAGTTCCCACAGCTGAGGGAATTCTGGACTCAAACTCCTGTGAGTCGAACAGAAGCACAGGGTCGACCTCCTCCTCTGCCTGGTCTTGCCATCCACGGAACATGCTGCCTTGTGTTTGAGTAGATGGATATCATGTACCCTCCATATCCTCTTCTTCCCCTTCTTCTATGCCTGCAATCTCCTCCTCATCCTCTTCTTCCTGGATTTGCAGTACACTATACCTAGTAAGCACGCATGTCCGAGATGATGTTGTAAACGTCACCTCTTCCTGCAGCGTCCGCTCTGTGTCATGTCCAAGCTCCACCATCATCTGTTCCAGCAGGCATATGATGGGGATGGTGTCACTGAGACAGGCCTGATTCCTGCTGATCATCTTGGTCGCTTCTTCCAAAAGTGAAAATACAGTGCACAAGCCTTTAATTTGCAGCCACTTTACAGGGTTGAAGTAAGGCAATGTAGGTAAGCGTCTCAAACAAGCAGACTCTGCCACGTAATCCACCACTGCTCTTTGTTGTTCAACGAGCCGCTGCAGTGGCCACATCACAAATTAACTGGTGTGCTGGCAGATTGAGGTTTTGCTGTAAATCCACTAATCTTGCACTGGCTGTGTACGACCGGTGGAAATGCGTTGACAACTTACTGGCCTTCAGCAACAGCAGCTGGAGGCCTGGGCACTTTGCAAGGAAGCGTTGTACTATGAGATTCATGACGTGGACCAGGCAAGGTACATGTGTGAGTTTCCCAGAACACAGGGCTGCCAGCAGATTGGCCCCATTGTCTCACATGACCTTGCCTGGCTGGAGTCCACGCGGAGTCAGCCATTTGACCTCCTGCTCCTGCAGGGCACTTAGAATGATTGTGCCTATGTGGCTGAGGGAGCTGAGACATCCCAACCAAATAGCAAATTGCAGGTTGTTGCTGGCAGGGAACAGATGCTGGTGGATGGGAGGTCCTGGGTCTCCACGGCAAAGTGTCCCTGGAGGAAGAGGTTCAGGCAGACAAGTCAAAAAAGGAGTTGGCAGTGGAGGTGGAGGAGAAGATTGCATGGCGATGTGCTCTGGGCAGAGCTAGGTATGCAGGCCTTCCTGCAACTGCATCTTTCCCTGCTGCCACCAAAGTTACCCAGTGAGCAGTGTAGGAAATATATCTTCCTAGTCTTTGCTTGCTCAACCAACTGTCGGTTGTCAGGTGCACCTTGCCTGAAACTGAGGCTGCAGGGCCACGGACACATTGCTCTGCAAGTGTTCATGCAAAGCAGGAACACATTTCTGTGTAAAATACTGCCACTTGGGCATTACTGTTGGTTAGCATAGAGGAATGCGTAACAGAACGCATTGGAGTCCACCAGCCAGTAAGGGAGGATCTCAAACGCAGTCAGCTGTGCAATTGCTGCATTGATTAGCTTTGTTTTGGGGTCATTTGGGCTATATTTCCTCTTGCGCTCCAGCATTTGGGGGATGGAAGGTTTGATGCTGCTAATGCTAACCACAGAAATATTGGACAATGGGATAGAAGGTGTGGGGAATGGCAAAGATGCCTGGTCTTGACTGCTAGCAATGTGACAATTACCAGCAGCTCTGCATTTGAGCTCCTCCTTACCACTGGTGGAGCCTGAAAACTGTAATACTCGGCTAAATCCCCCACTCAAATTGCTGGCAGCAGCGTGGGGACCTTTAATGGCAGAAGGAGGAAAGGCAGCAGAGGAAGATCTAGCAGTGTGCTCATGCAAGTTGTTCCAAGTTTGTTTGTATTTTTGCCTCGTTTCAACTGCTGAGCACACAGTTTGCAGATGACCATAGTGTTGTCATCACTATGGACACTAATAAATGCCCACACAGGCAAACGTCGAACTGGGCCGAAAGGTGCTCTGGAGCTGGTGCTCGTGGTGGCGGTCCGCGGTTGTTGAGGCACAACTGTGGTGACAGCTGCTGACGATGGACGACTGTGACTTGCCTGACTGGTACGTGAAGACTGCAGAGTGTTGGCAGCTTTTACATTCTTCCTCCCCTCTCCCTTTGAGGGCGCTCTGCAACCTCCTTCTCCTCTTCCTGCCTATGATGATCTGCTTGTTGGTCCCATGTTGGATCAAGGACATCATCATCATCATCATTAGAAGAGACAGTTACCCTGTATGTGCTGAAAGGAAGCAGCGGCCTTTCGGAGCCAGTTTGAAGTGGCTTCTCTGGCTCAGAGTGTTGGAGTGAAAAGTAAGAGGAGGGAAAGGCTGTGAAGTGACTCTCTTCGTCAGATGACTGAAACAACTGTGCGTCTTCAAGGAATGCGTCCTGCTTGACCTCTCCACCTCCTTGATGGGACTCCTCTACATACTCATGAACATTCTGCTCTACACGAGACTTTCCAGCCGAGAAGGAAGAAGTAGGAGGAAGAGGTGTATCAGGGACTATAGTTTGGGACCCCTGTGAGGCCTGTGTCTGGGACCGGGAGGAAGAGGGGGTGCAATCACTTTACTCAGGCTGAGTCATGCACTCTATTACCTGTTGTTCAAGGCATGGTAAAAATGGGTGCACGCCACTACCAGTAGCGCTAAAATGTCTAAGGTCCGGCTGGCTTCTTGTTCTCGGGCCTGCAGTTAAAAACCAACCTAAACTGCTTTCCTTGCCACCCCAGACAAAGCTGCCTCTTTCTCTTTGGCTAGACATAGTTAAATTGTTTTTGTGGCTTCACACCCTGCAAAATACTTTTGAGCTAATATGCTTCACAAAGTTTAAATTATTACAGT
Source organism: Pyxicephalus adspersus (assembly GCF_032062135.1). NCBI lineage: Eukaryota > Metazoa > Chordata > Amphibia > Anura > Pyxicephalidae > Pyxicephalus > Pyxicephalus adspersus. The sequence continues at coordinate 38,497,432 of NC_092868.1, read as the reverse complement.
AAGCGGATTTTTTTTTGCGGGGGGAGGGGATTTACACAAAAATGCCAGTGCGCTGTGTGTGTTGTATGCTGCACTTTCCTTCAGCGATGATGCTTGTAATATGCAGCATAGTATACAATTGTGACGTCCATCACTGCGTCTGTCTGACTGTCTCTCGGTACAAGTGTGATGGTGTGCACGCTATCTGGGTACCCTGGCTCTGGCTGCCTGAATGTAACACACTGACTGACTACAGGACAGGAGCAATACAGTACAATATACAACTATTTATCTCACTAATAGTGAAACAGTCTATCTAACTGCAGCAATTTAATTTTACTTTAACACTGCCAGCTGCACATAGAGGTTGTGTCTGCTAGCAGATCTCTGTCACAAGTGGTATGTGCAGGCAAGCCCTGGCCTTATTATATAGGCCAATGGCTGCCTGTGTGTCATGTGTTGACAGATAGCCAATCAGCTGCCTGCCACCACAAAGAAGGAGGAGAGGATCCCTGCTCTTATTGGAGGGCCCTAGGCATTTTGGGGAGATCCCTAGGCATAGTGGGAGCGCCGAAAGTCGCGCATGCGAACCACGTGTTTTTTGGGTCTGGTCTACACGAATTCGAACGGCCATATTCGGGTTGAATATAAGGAGGACATGAATTCGAACACCAACATTATTGATAAGCCTTTGAAGTGACATCTTTTGTTACATTAGGACAGTGCATTGTGACCATACTAATTTTCAAATATCCCAAACAGTGCTAGGACAAGCAGTCACATTAACATATGACATTTAAAGGGTCAATGCCTAAATTTCACTGGAGATTAGAATAGAGAAATTATTGAAACCATTGTTAGCTACTGCTAAAAAATGACTGGCCAATGTGGCAAATGGATAGTCACCAGGAAAGCACAAATGTCACCATATGGGAAACCAAAGCAGCTCAAATGAAAATCTTTGATGTTGTACAACTTTTTTTAAAGATGTAAACCAATAGTTGTTTCCCTGGTAACCATGAAATCACCAGAGCAAGTAATGTCCTGATATAAACTGATAGTTTATAGGCACTTTTTACAGAGAACAGCAGAATGACAAGGGTAGTCCTTAGACTGCTGGGCTGGTTGTATTGTTACTTTCTCATCAGAAGATTTTTAGAAACATGAACTAGGGCCTATGACCACCTGAAACTGTAGACCCTAACATGTCAGTCCACAGCAAGTGCGCCATTGGAGCTTTCGTCACAGTCACAAGTGCATAATGAAATTTTGTTGGTCACTAAGAGGATACAGCCTGAGCCCTAATGGTCATTTTAGTCTACCTGCAATAATGGGTGTCAGGATAACCTAAAAAAATGCCCTAGTTAACTGGTTGAGATATCTGACAACAGATGAGTCATTAGCATGCTGGGAAAATATATATATAAGCTTTCTTTCTTTGTGCACCCAACAAAAAACAAAATTTATGTCCTATGGAGAATCTCATGCAGCCGGTTATACCAGTAATGCATGTGAACAATGGAAGGCTGTAATGAGGCTGCAGGACATCATAACCATTTAGATGTAACAGTAAAAATCCCATTCTCAAATTTCCAAAGATACACATTTAGTAAGGCCTAATTCCCATTAATGTATTAACGTATTGTATTAACGTTCTAGTGTGACCAATGGAAGGCTTGAGGTAATGTGCAGCAACACCTGTGGCATGTGTTGGTGTGCTGGGTTGATAGTCATTCTTGTTGGCACCCCAAGTGAACCCTAATTGTGCACTCAAGTGTGGCACACAGTCGTGTATAGCTGCATTCAAATGAATGGGCTATCTAACACAATGCATAGTAGTGACACCTTTTGGAAAATACAGAGAACAGTGTGCATGAATTTTAATTGTAATCATTTACTTTAACATATCTCTCTCTCTTTAAAGCCAGGTACACAATAATATGAAATTTAATTTACCCATTTAAGTTAAATGGAACCAAAAGCACCACTTAGTGGCTGATTGGAAGACTACATATTACTTATGTTCAAGTTTAAAAATATATACATAAATTACATAAATATATATATATATATATATATTTATATATATATATACACCTGAATATGAATATATATATATCATTTCTTTCTAGTAGTCTTTTTATGATTTCGTTCATTAGTTTTCACTATATATATACTTTTTTATATTTGTTTTGAGAAAATGGGCTGAAAGTTTTATGCAGCAATAATATTTAACCACAATTTACCCACGATCGTCAGTCTCTGATACAAATCTTTTATCACTTGTACATACACACTCATTAGAGCCTGGTATTTTATAAATGCTTACTGCTTGTGTTTTTTACTTCTTTTCCATTAAAATGTTTAAAGATAACTGATGCTTTGGGTTTAAAAGTAAAGACTGCTACTGCAGTTTTATTTTACCTTTATTTTCAAATAAATAACTATATCATGAGTCTGACTCATTTTTACTGCTAAAACTTTACCTTCTTTTCAATAGTCTGGTTAATAAAAACAAAATGTGTTTGGACTGGAAATATAACATCCACACCATATACAATTTACCTTGCAACATGAGGAAATTATCTGAATGTATTCAAATGTATTCAATAAATATTAAAGTTAAAATGTTTTAAAAAACATTTTGGGTTACTTGTGGTTAGGAATTTATTACAATAATATAATTTATTTTTAAGTCTAAACTGTGCCTAATTTTTACTTGGTTTCGTGTCACACTTACCTCTTCCTCACTTGCTGAGCCCCCAGTTCTTTCCTGTGTCCAGCTCCTGTGTTACATAATTACATAGTAGGCTAGGTTGAAAAAAGACCATTAAATTCAACCACTGGGAAAATTAACATATCCCATATGTTTATAACATATGGGATATGTTTATAACATATGAACATATGTGGTTCTTTATCAAACTCTCTAGGACCTTTCCAACTACTGGATGTTAAACAAACCAATCTATAGTTACCTGCTAACCCCTCGTTGTCCAGTCTGTTTATTCCCAGCCAACTTCCTTGTGCGGTTCCAGTGTTCCTGTCTGTCTGTGGATATCCCTGCATCTCCTGTGCCTCCTGTTGCTTACAGTGTCTCCTGTGTTCCCTGTGCTTGCAGTGGTCCCTGTGTCACTGGTGTCTTTCTCTTGGATCCCTGACTATTGACCCCTGGGGTTTTACATGACCTCTCTTGTTTGCTGCTTGCCTCAACTCCGGCTTTCCTTGACTATCCTTCTACTTGTGATTTGGTACTGTGATTTGCCCACCTTGGTGTACCCAAGGACCGCAACCTGGCAGTAACCAGTGGCGCAGTATATCCTCACCATCAGAGGCTCTGGAGGAAATCTGGTTACTGGTTAGACTCTGCGCCTTGGCCCTTCTCAGAGCCCACACCACTCATGTGCAAGCCATAGCTCCGTGCGTGACAGTTTGCATGAACCATGATTACACCCCCCCAGACCTCAGCAGGCCCCAACCATTTACTCTCCCAGAGGCTTGGCGCCCAGGAAGCTACCCAAATCCAGGTGCTTTGCCAGCTTCATCCACTTACTGCTCGCCTCGATCAACTGCTTTTCTCTCCCAGGGCACCGGCTCTACCACCAGCCCCGGTTGACTACTCCTGATTACTGCCTGCCCTGACTACTGGCTAAACCTTGACTACTCCTGATCACTGCCTGCCCTGACCTCTGACTTGCCTGACTACTCTCTGCTCCTCGCCCTGGTTCTGCCTGTCAGCAGTCACCTGCCTCAGCGTGCATAGGGGCCGTAACCTGGCAGTTGCCTGCAGCGCAACATGCTCACCTCTAGAGGCTCTGGTGAAGCCCGGGAAGCTGCTTAGACTCTGCGCCATTTGCACTTCTCTACCAACTGAGCTGGTGACACAGAGGGTCCACTGTCCTGCCCTGCAGTACCATGACACCCAAGACCTGCCTTGGCTTTATCAACCAGTGCGGCATCCATTTTGAGCTTCAGTCACATAACTTCCCCACTGACCGGGCCAAAGTGGCATAGCATATATAATCTCCTTGCTGTCTTGAGGAGCTCTGGCATTGGCATCCCCGATCTGGGAAAAGAATGATCCAGTTACCAATAAATTTGCAGCCTTCTAGAGCCTCTTCAAAAAGGTGTTTGATGAACCCTCGCGTGCCTCCTCAGCATCCAGCAGGCTCCTGAGTCTCCGCCAGTGGTCGCTTACTGTGGGTCAGTATGCAGTACAGTTTTGAACCTTGGCAGCTTAACTCGCTTGGAACAAATAGGGGCTCCATGCTACCTTCTGCCAAGGTCTTTCTGACCACATGAAGGATGATCCCTCAGTCTCTGAAGAACCTTTGCACCTAAGCCGATCAAGATTATCCCAAGAGGAAAGCACCCGGCGCCACTTTTCTGGTCTCTGCCTGTACTGTGGACAGAAGAGACGCGTTATCAGATCTTGCCCACAGAGGCCAGGAAACTTCAGCGCCTAGCATGCTCTGAGGGGGGGCATGCTAGGTTACTCTTCTCTCCCCTCTAGTTAGTGACCCTCCATAGCCATCCAACTTTACCACAACAACTCCACACTTGCCCCTGAGGCCATCATTGATTCTGGAGCATCTGGAAATTTAATTTCTACCACCCTTCTCAAGGAATGTGGTTGGCCTACAGAGCCATTATCACAGCCTCTGTGAATCTCTGCAGTGGATGGTACTCTCCTGTCATGTGGATTTATTCGCTCTCAGGCCAGACCCATATAAATGTTCATCAGTGTGCTACAACACATGACTATAAATTTTCTTGTGCTTCCTTAAGCGACCTCTGCAGGGCGACTCTTCTGGGACTCTCCGGCGATGTATTGACTACTGCTACTGCTACCCTCTGCTACTCATTCCTGAACTCTATGACCGTCTCCGTAGCGCACAGATCTTCACCAAACTAGACCTCCGAGGTGCATATAACCTAAATCAGGTCAAGGAAGGGGATGAATGGAAAACAGCTTTTAACACCAGAGATGGCCACTATGAGTACCTTGTCATGCCCTTCGGTCTCTGCAATGCTCAGGCTGTTTTCCAGCACTTTGTGAATAAGGTGTTTCGTGATCTTCTATCTGTGATGTGGTTTACCTGGATGACATTTTGTTTTTTTCCCCTGACTTTCCCACTCACAGACAGCATGTCTGTTTAGTCCTACAATGGTTCCATAACAACGGTCTGTACGCAAAGGCGGAGAAATGCTTATTCGAACTCCCCCAGGTGCCCTTTCTGGGTTACATTGTGTCTAAAGAAGACCTTTCCATGGATCTGTAAAAAGTTGCAGCCATTTCCAACTGGCCTCTGCCTTGCAGTCTTAAGGCTACTCAGCGCTTCCTGGGATTTACAAACTATTACCGGCAGTTTATCAGGAATTACTCCAACCTGGAAGCTGCCATCATGGCACTGACCAGAATGGATGCTGATCCTAGGAACTGGCCCTCTGAGGCTATTAAGAATTTTCATTCCCTAAAAAAAGCTTTTCTTTCTGGCTCAGCTCTGGTTAAGCCAGATGTCACCAAGCCCTTCTCCATTCAGGTTGATGCCTCCATTGAGGTTGATGCCCCCACCGCAGTTCAACGCCCCTGTGCCTTCTTCCCAAAGAAATTCTCCCCTGCAGAAAGGAATTACTCCATTGGGGACAGGGAGCAAACGTCCTCACCTTCTGTCTCCTATACCCTGCTCTACCAATGTACCCGCACTCTGTGTGGACTTCAACCGTATTTGGGCTTCAACCTCAGGGCGCCTAAAGCAGTCAGTGTCTCGTTACAAGAGGTTTGCTGATCAGCGTTGTAAGGTGCTTCTTTTCTAACCTGGAGATAAAGTCTGGCTCTCCAGATGGAACATTCGTTGCAAGGTGCCTTCTCTGAAGTTTTTTCCATTAATCATCGGACCTTATGCCATTTCTGCCATGGTTAACCCAGTTTGTAATAAGTTACGTCTTCATCCACATCTCAAGCTGCCCAGTGGCTTCCATGTGTCTCTGTTTAAGCTGTTGGTCCTGAACCGCTTGTCTCGTCCCTCTCCCCTGGCTAATCCTGCACCTGATTCTTCTCAGGAATATCAAGTCCATCAAATTCTAGATTGCAAGTTTTCTTGCAAAATGCTAATGTATCTAATTGATTTGAAAGGTTTTGGTCTTGAGGAGGGGAGTTGGGTCCCAGCTACAGATGTGGCTGCACCTGGTCTGCCTAAGAGGTTTCATATTAGTTTTCCCCTTAAACCCGAAACCCCAACGGGTGGAGAGGCCCCATAAAAGGGGGGGGGGGGAGGGTAATGTCACACTTACCTCTTCCTCACTGAAGCGCAGACATCTCCTTCCTGCGCATGCGGGCGGTTCTGACGCTGGGCGTGCCTCTGTTTCCAAACTATCGATTGCGTCCAATCCGCTGGCCAATCAGATAATAGCCTCTGGCTATTTAGCTGTCTCACAGACTGCACTTACTGTTCGTGCAACAAGTTTTCCCTAGTGCCGAGCCCCAAGTTCTGTGATCTAGTTCCTGTACACCTGCTGCTTTATCCACTGTTTCCTGTGTCCACCTCTTCTGTTAACCCCTCATTGCCCAGTCTGTTGATTGCCAACCAACTTCCCTGTGCTGTTCCAGTGTTCCTGTCTGTCTGTGGATATCCCTGCATCTCCTGTGTCTCCTGTTGCTTCCAGTGTCTCCTGTGTTCCCTGTGCCCGCAGTGGCCCCTGTGTCACTGGTGTCTGACTCCTGGATCCCTGGCTATTGACCCCTGGCGTGTGACCTGACATCTCTTGCTTGCTGCCTGCCTCGACCCCGGTTTTCCACCACTATCCTTGTGATTTGGTACCATGATTTGCCCACCTTGGTGTGCCCAAGGAGCGCAACCTGGCAGTAACCAGCGGTGCAACATCTTCACCATTAGAGGCTCTGGAGAAAACCTGGTTACTGCTTAGACTCCTTGCGCCTTGGCCCTTCTCAGAGCCCACACCCCTCCTGTGCAAGCCATAGCACCTCCTAGTGGTCCTGTCTCTCTGTGCGTGACATTCAGGATCTGGTATCCTCCTATCCAGTAGTACTTAATGGGAAAAAAGTACTAGGAGCCAATCAAATGTAGTGGATGCACATGTGCTTGTCATGCACATGCAAACAGGAGGAAAAAGAAAAGTGTACAAGTGGATAAGTCTATCAGTCTGCTACTTCTGCTATCCTGAACAGGCTAGTCTCCATTTAAACACCATTTAGAAATGTTACCCATCCATCCATCTTGGTTCTGATGTAAAATATAAAATAACTGGAAGGTAATACATATTTTTATGTATGTATGTATTTGTGTGTTTAGCTGTTTTTCTGGAATTCAGTTACATTTGAAATGGGTTCACAACAACTTTTTGTCCCTTGATATTCATTGCGTCTCAGAATACTGCACCTGATAGTTTAAAACCATAATTGATGGCAGCTGTAGCCACTTACAGGTTCAATTCCAAATTAATTGGCATAATTATTGCCCTTTATGTTTTACCTTCAGGAAAACTGTTTGCAAGAGCTATGACTGAAAACTTATCTGAAATAATTGAATGGATAAAAACATTTAACTGCACAGTGAGTTTCCATTTTGTAGATTTTATAAAGCTTATTTTGATTTCTTAATTTGCATTGATTATTAACCAACATATGACAAGTGGTCGGGAGCCTGAGGGAGCTAATTAAGCCAAAATGTACATATTTAATGAGTTGTTAGGTCTTTCAGTCTTGACCTTGCAACAAGTAATTCATTAGGTTGTACATATTAATTTTAACACAATGGCTGTTTTCAGAGTTTATGCAAAACTGAGGTAGAATGTAGGGCATAGTTTTGTAAGAAGAAAGACCTTCATTGACACCATGCTGTACTGATACATTGACCACCTACACAAGCTAAACAGCTTAAAACTGCTTTGAGCATACTTTCACACAAGTATACCTTTTGCTTTTTATGCATGTTTATAATTTCATACACCTTAGGTTGTTCCATTTAAAACTGATATTTTAATTGTCAGTAGATTTTATAGCTGCATTTTCCTTTTACATTATCGCTAGTGGTAAGAGCTTAAGCCTGGTATGTATGGACCCCATGCCTTCGCACCATGCCTTGCTACCTGCTTACTAGCAGAAACTATGTGTACCATATGATACATTCTATCAGTTATAGGGAGCCACTAACTTTCTTTAAACCCTATTAACTCTGCAACTGATACTTCCAGAAAAATGTGATTCATGTGACAGAAAGCCACGGAGGGAATGTTCTTACTATTACATCTTCAGGTCCCTACATCTCCCCCAATTCCTGAGAAAAGGGGGTTCAAAGAAGGCAAGCAGCCAGCTATTGGGGTTCAATAATGGGAAACATACAGTTATGTGTAACAGGGCAGCACATTTTGATGGGTAGAGTTTTTATGTTCTAATGGTGCCAAAATTATGACAATTTAGGGGGTGTTGGTCACAAATGTACCCCATGTACACCTACACCTCCCCATTCCAGAGAAATCTAGTTTCAAGGAAGGGAAGTGGACAATTATGTGTAGCAGGGCAGCACATTTTTATATTGTTTTTTTTATTTTGTAATGATGCTATAGTGATGATACCGCAGCCTAGGTGGCCTTATGAGAACTCTGGCCTTACATCCCACCCTGCCAATTCGTCCTAGGAGCAAAGGAAAAATATGCAACATGTCAGCTGCTAGTTTATTATTCCTTTATCTATGCAACCTTAAAATGTCTATCAGTTCAGTAATATGTCCTTTGCTTTGCAAATGGCTGCATAGAACACTCTGTCAAATCTAGCAAGTTATAGTATGCAGGGAGCATGGACCAGCTATCCACCTTTTGGTATCCCATGCCATAATCTAGAGAATTATTTTGGATCTACTCAAGGGCTGTCCCAGTGCAGCAGCCATTCAAGATGGCATTAGTGGAGACAACTTCTAGCCCTATTCATGTGCAGTATGTTTGCTTCCTACCCCCTTTGCGGGTTGATATTGACTCCCCCCTGAGTTACAAGATTATGTTTAACAGGATGTTATTATCTCTCCTAACCTCTATTCCCCATCAATCCTTTGTTAAATATGGGCCTCTCTGACTCTTTTTTGTAGTATACCATTCTGATTCATCCATCGCAAACAGGTGGGTGGACTGCAGTTTTCACACTTGACACTTGACTTGATTACTATTCCTCCCTGTTATTCCATGTGCTTGATTTTACCTGTCTGTAAAATCAAACATATCTTCCTTTATTTTTCTGACTCCTCTTTCCCTGTGCATCATTTTCTGCATCATTTCCTGGGACTTCCTGCTTGTACACAGGACCTATGACTTCTATTTTAAGGAGTCCCCCTTTCCTGTCAGGACTCTGCAGTTCCATCATTGACACCTCTCTGGCATCTGTCCAATGTGGAAACTGTTGAATGCAGATTTGTGATTTTGTTTTTCATCTAGCAAATCCTACTGTTTTATCTTAGGATCTTGCCCCTTTTGAGGTCCTTTTCACACAAACTTTCTTGCCATTATCCATATTCTTTACTACACTATTATGTGTTCCTCCATACTTTGTGGCTGTTTTGGGAATGTGAATTGGGCCTTAGTATTATTGCAGAGGATTTGTAGAAAATATTTCCTGTAACTCACAAAGGTACTGTGGTCAGCAAGGCACAAGAAAAGTGTTTTAAAATACTATCCTGATATTATAGATACTCTTATCGTTACTAAATGCAAAGAATTTTCTGAAATGTCTCAGATGTCAAGGCACGATGCTACAACTTTGGTGGACCATTTCCTGAGATTTCTCTCCTCTCTTTGTTCCTGAAATGTGATCCCAACTAGAAAGGGCCTTTTGTGGTCCTGACATTTCATGACATTTTTTTTTCCAATTTTTTTATAATGCATTGTCCATGATCCTGGATGGACTTTCTAGGTGGACTCCCACTCCTTATTTTCCATTCTTCTAGTTGCCTTCTCTTTTTATTCTTCTGTGCTTTTTCTCCTTTAGCTTTTTGTCTTTATACTATTTACAAACCATGATAATTTTAAATTAATCTCTGGTTTTATTATAATTCTCTTACCTATCAATTCCAAATTTTGTTGTGTTCTCTGTGCATGGGGCCTTTGGTTGTACTGGGTTGGCCAGTGGTAAATGTCATTGTTTTTTCTCTGTATTGCTTTGAAATGTTTGAATAAAGTTTTATTGCAATATTAAAGAATGCTCAGTCATCTATAAAGTCAGTCATCTATAAAGTCATTTTCATTACTTTACCACCTGTACCTTTAAATGCAACTGTTTCCTCTGCTCAACTTTTTCAATGCCACCACTGATAGAGAGACTCAGCCATTTAAAACAAACTTTTTGTTCAGTCCATGTCACAGCTGGGCATGGCCAATATTGTACACAGCCATACAGAACTGAGGTTACAACTTTTTAATGTCCTGCAAACATTTTTACATCACCCCAGTACTCCTCCCAAGTTCTGAAAGGTGTCCACTACTTTCAATTACCTTCTCCCCCTTCAATTTCCCTCTTCTATTATAGTGTCCTCTTAGTATAGTGATTTCAGAATACTCCTTTTCATTTAGTGCTCCTTATTGATCCTTCCTTTGCTGCAGTGCCCTTCATTATGCCTTCTTTATTATAATGCCCTTTTTAGTGTGCTTTCTTGCAACCCATAGTGTTCCCTTCATTATAGCTGATCCCCATTATAGTTGTTAGTGCTCCCCACAAAGTGACCCTTGTTGGAGCTTCACACATGGTTCCATACATTGCTGTTTTCATTATAATGCCCCTGTTTGTGCCTTATTGTGTACCACATCCCAGTGCAGAATCAGGCATTTATATGGAAATGTACCCTCAAAACCTACATTATCCTGTCCTGACCACAGTCCTTAGCTTGGTGCACAGCCATCAGTCTTCTAACTGATACTGACCCAGTGGGACACTCCTGCTGGTTCCTGTCTCCCATGGATAATGTAAAAATAACAATCTTCCATCATTGGCAGCTTTCTCCAGCATTGTATTCACAAAAAAGCAAAAGCATGTTTCATCACAAATAAACCTACAGACCTAACATTTTGTAGTGTACTTCAAAGTACATTTGCCCATGTCTTGTTAATGCATATCAAGAGCATTTAGGTATATTCACCCATCAATCAATTCTGTTATACTTACTCAATAACAACCTTCATAGAAATGTTATAAACACATTTTATCACCCCCATCTATATCTGTACAACTCCCAGTGATTTATAAAAAAAATTTGACTAAATTTGGGAATCTTGTCTAATTCACAAGCAACTGATTTCTTAATACAAACTTGCTATATTTTAGATTCAGTAAACAAAAAAGAATATTTTTTAATAAATAATAAAAACCTGGAAAGAAGGTTTTTAAAATCAGTAAAATATGACAAAACTGGCTTCAGAGGAGCAACCTAATTATCATTTATTACTTTTGCTACTTGCATATAAACCCAAACATCTGAAGACATGTGCAGTTTATACATTGTAAAAGTTCTAACACAAATAAAATAATTAACTGCAAGAATCAAAAGGTTGTTACCAACATATAATGAATCTAGACAGCAATTAGTTATTTTTTTAGTAGAGTTCTATATCCCGTTACTATTTTAATTACAGTGGCAATTACCATGAAAAGTTGGCGGCTAAAGAATTCAATGCAAATTTGGTCAAACACAAATATTCGTTAGATTTGTATGTTATTTGACAGACTTTAAAATATTTTAGGATACTTTGCTTATCTCAAACTTCTAATGGGTTTTTTGACCCCAAAAAGCTTTTTGCAAGCCAAAACTGTATTACACAAAAAAACTGATTTCTTTTTTGTTTAATAAAAAAGTCGACCTTTTTTTTTGACATCAGTGCTGCTGAATAGTGAGAATTGGATTCCTGAAGCCCAATGGGGACACTTCTGCAAGTGTTTGGTATCCTGCAGATTTTACTGGTCCTCTATTAGAGGATTTGGAGGTCAGCAGCAGGAACCAGTAACTGCTGCCAAAGAAGATCAACACTCATGGAAGTGTTTCTTTTTGACATTTTAGGGACATTACTCAACAATGGAGAAATATTTACCAATGTGGGTAGCAGAAAAGGTGAGTATGCTCACTATTTCTTTTCTATACATATAGATTTGCTTGAAAACTGTAATATATTGACAGGGTAAATTTAAAAGTCAACCATCATTTTTTCATCATGCAAATTATAAGTTGGTGGCTCAGTGCAGATGGTCAGTCTAGAAGGACATGAAATATTTCACAAATATGCCAATATACCAAATTCATTTTCATCATTTAGTTTTGATGATGGCTCAATTTCAGTGAAATGCAGGAAATCAAGTTCAGCCATTATTATACTTTGGCCGCAGGGAGTTCCTCGCAGCTGTATGCTGGAAAGGCGGGAGAGAAAAGGCAACCTGACTGTCCAGCTAAATAAATAGACTCAGTCAGTAGCACAAGCCTGGCAGACACACTTACAATTCAGCATCTATTTTGTAGGCTGAGTAGCTGTGCCAGACGTCTGTAAGCATATTTAAAATCTACTCAGGGGAATTCATACCTCCTGGAATAAATTATATTTATTTGATGGCAGGCCAGACTACTGGGAGTTCTAAGTAAAATATATACTTAAAATAACTGCAGCGTTATAACCAACATGATGACTATTTGGCAATGCTATGTTTGTTTCTTGGGAAGAATCAGCAAAACAGCAATGGCTTTATTTGCCACTACATTATTTTGAACAGCGACAGAAAAAGTTACTTGATACTGAAAAACATAGTTTTACATGAATATTTTATCATTCTTACATCATACTTAGAGCATTGAACAAAGAGAAAAAAAGACGATGGTGCTCATTAAATCGAAAGGATACAAATAAAAATAGCTTTGCGGACTGCCACATTTTTCTTAATTTGCATCCAAGTTGGATGGTCATGGGATAGCAGAAATGCTAATCTATGTTGTGATCAGGTAGGTACTTTATGTGATGATGTTACTACACTGGTGCATCCTGGCATTTTACTCTGTGCTGTGCAATTCCTTCACATGGGGCAGTGAGAAAGGGAATGTTAATCTTATGAATGCAGGCATGAATGTGATTTTAAGGCCAATACACTAAAAAGTGTTTTTAATTGCTGAGAAGTCGGGGGAGCTTCTTTGTATATGGAAATTTAATTTGCAGGATCTGCTTTGTACATTTGTAGCCCTCATTGCCATCCACCCTGGTGTTTTAAATGTTCCCACTGAACTCTATTGCATTCTTTTTTTATCAACACCTACATTTTATTGAAAAATAGGAAAAACAGACAAATAAACAAGAATAAATATTAAAAAGAAAAGAAAAGAAAAAAACTGCATGATACAAAATAGACTTGAATCACGTCATTTGCAAACTTTTTTCAAAAACACCATAATAATGATAAACGGGAGAAAAACAAAATGGAATAACATAAAACAAAATATATTAGAATATACCATAATATAATATAAGGTGGAAGCAGCTTTTTACTAATCATCTAATCAATATCAATAAGTTCTGATGGTCTGGAAGGGTGCAGATAACACTATTTCCAGATATTACAACTGCAATGGCTGCCAAAAGAAAAACCCTTACAAATTAACACTTCAACCACTATTCAGAGCTTTATATGAATCGGAGTATTGAAACAGGATCCAGGCATTACAACATGGTATATTGGTACAACATTACTATACATTTTTGGCTCTTATCTGAGGCTATTGCCCTAGTTTGTTCCATCTCATAAATTTCACCAATTTTTTGGAACCATAAATTTATAGGAAGAGTATCAAGGTGACCTCCAAAATAATGGGATTAAACACTTGGCTGCTTTCAAAAAGTGAATTATTAAGGAGTTTTTGTATTGTTTGATTGGCATATCTTGGATACATAATAGACAGTATCCTGGCACCTTCACCATTTGTTTGAGGTCTCAGGAAGCCATTTGAGTGGTTTTGCTGGTGTAGCATACCATTGGGTGAGAATTTTGTAAGCTGTCTCCTGGATTTCAGTGTTTATTGAAAATTTGTGTGTCAATAAACAGGCATCTTGCCATTGCTCATCATTCAGAGATTGGGCTCATGTTGTCTCCCAGTTCCTCTCAAATCGCGCTGGTTCATTATTTGGATAACAATTTAGGGAAGAGTACAAAAAAGAAATAGAATGACACACAGGTCTTTCTTCTGAACAAATCTGTCAAATGAAAGCTAAAATTAAACCTGTGGAAGGTAGCCAGAATGGGACCAATCAAAGGATGATTGCTTAATTGCATGGGTATATGGTTAGGAGATAACCATGGCACAGAAGTCAAAGAACTAGCACTAAAAGAGTACTCTAGTTTTACTCAATCCTTACTTTAATGATGACAATCCAATCAATTACTCTGGGCAAACCCGAGACTACATAATACAGTTTTAAATCCGGCTTGTTGTTTTGCTTTTGTAACAACCAAGAATTTAATCCTTGGCTGCCTATTATCCTAGAGAAATTTGGATAAAATAGTGTGTGCATTTTAAGGTTTGTATTAGGAAGAGAAATTGTGAGGGTTTGGAATAAATAAAGAAAACAGGGAAGAATATTCATCTTCGCAATTGCTGCCCTTGCAAACCACGAAAAACTTTTGATCGACCAAATGTTAAGATTCTTCTGAATCTTTTGGAGTAATGGTAAATAATAATATTTGTACAGCTCCTTGGGAGAACTAGTCAATTTGATTCCTAAATAAGCAATACAGTGGTCTTCTCAATGGACAGGAAAGGATTCCCTAAGTGACCGGACTTCGGAATGATCTGATGAAACATTAATGTGCTGCGGACTTTGACAGATTTTTCTTGAACTGAGACAAGTCCTGAAATAGTATGAATTCAGCAAATAGAGCAGGCAAAGTGGTTTGTGACTTTATATGTCTTTCCTTTGATTTCTGTGGAATTTCTAATAGTATGTAAAAATGGCTTCAAAGTAATAATAAAATAATAACAATAATAATAATAACAAAAATAATAATAACGTGTGCCATTTTGTATATGTACCGGGTCTGTACCGGGTCTGACAGTAGGCCATTTATTTTCATTCTGGCTGATGGTAAAAAATAAAACCATCGTGATCAACACCTATATTATTGGAAAGCCATAGAGTCTTTATGAATGGCTTCTAATTTGGACATTTTTCCTATCAAAAGATTAGGTTTCTTCTTACTCTCTTTTTGGGGCTCCCACCCTTATAAATTCACCTCACGCAGTACATTTGTAAACTTCCCAAATAAGCATAGGGAATAAGTCTTCCGAAGCATTCTCTGCGAAGTAGTCTGTTAGGACTTTTCAATATGTGATGAGGTATGCATATCTGTGAGCAATGTTGGGTTCAGCTTTCACATACCCTTTTTGCTGTTCCTCTCCTGTCCCAAGGACAAAGGGAGCAGGATAGGGACATGATCTGGCTGAGCAATCACACCAATATCCGGTTTAGAAATGGATAAGAGATCCTGCTGAGTCACAAAAAAATAATCTATTTGTGAATACTTGTTATGAGCATGCAAGTAAAATGTGTCATCTTTACCGTCTGGGTGTAATGAGCACCATGTATCGACTAATTGTAGAGATCTGAGAGCTAATTTAAAACATTTAAGTGCTTTATAAGGCATGAAAGATTTACCATCAGATGTGTCTTGTAGTGGATTCAGTGAGACATTAAAGTCTCCCCCCAATATTATTGTACCTAAAGCAAAAGAGTGTAAAAATTTTCCGAATTTGACCAGTATTGGGTAAGTAAACATTAGCCAATGTAATCTCTCTGCCTTGGAATTTTCCATGCAAAAACAGAAAGCAGCCCTCATGATCCGCTAGTTCCTTTTTTATTATAAAATCTGTCATTTTGTTGACTAATATGAAGACCTCTTTTCTTTTGGCACTGGGGTTTGTTGCATTGAAGGCCTGGTTAAAGAGATCATTTGTCAATCTAGGTACATGGTCTTTCTAAAAAGGGAATCTCTTGCAAAAAAAAAAAAAAGATGCACCTGATCTTTTAAGATCTTTAGTGATCTTTAAGTGATCTTTTCCCGGGTATGTTCCCCCTTCACATTGTGTGAGATTAAAGTAGAATCATCCAAACTAAGTCTAAACCTATCAAAATAGACCATATTTTCTTTCTTTTCCTCAAATAACACACACAAAAAAATGACCCCCCCCCCCATAAAGAATACATAAAATCAAAACAAATCAAATCCTCCATAAAGGACTTGAAAAATGGCACTTAAAGATCAACCAGAAATCTGTTTAGTATTTAGACAGTCCTGGGAATAGGAAAAAGACTGCAGACTAACGTCTGTAGATCCTCAGTGTAGGGTCTATGGAATAAACACTATGGGCAACTATATTCATAAAATCATGAAATAAACCAATTAGTGTAATGTAATATAATAAACCATAAGGTAGGCACTTAAGTACAGGATGATTTCTAAAAACAAAGACAAGAAAAATCCTGACTCCTATGCAATATAAATATCTTGGGATAAATTGCATGGAAGGGCACCACATTGATGGTGCTAAATAAACTATGAACAGTAATGCTTATTTGTATTAAAATGTCAGAACATTCAAGAACTGAAGGTAGAGACAACTCTCCTGAACAAAATCTTAAATTCTACTGACCAAATTGCATGAAAGTCTGACATCTGTGTAGCAAGTTGGTTAGGGTCGAATTCTTTGAGGCTTGGCTGCGAGATCATCGCTGGAGTCTCTCTGGCTGTGAAATCGTACTTTCTTAGAAACAGGCTTGGATGGTGAAGAGGCCAGTGAATAGGATCTTGTGTGGTCTCGAGTTGGATGGTCAAAATCTTTTTACCAGTCCGGCAGTTCAATTAGAGGAAAATTCAGATCTCTACAAAGCGTGGGTAAATCCATAGGCGTGGATAGAAGATGTTGTCTCCCTTGGTAAAGAACGCTGCGACTGAATGGAAATTTCTGTCTGTTTCTGAATGGAAAAATCTGTATTTCAGACCTCTGTCCTTCAGCACTACCAGCAGGGGCTTCGAGGCCTTGCGATTTCCTAAAGTTGTGGGAGACAGATCTTGAAAGAAAAATATTTCTGTGCCTTCAAAAATCGTTAATTGATTCATTCTAGCTTTATTTTTGATCTCCTCCTTCAGTAAATCATTTTGTTAGCAGCAAACCACATCTCTCAGTGGGGCATCATCTGAACCACGAGCTCTCAACGCCCTGTGTATGCAATCAATTATGATAGGAGAATCAGGATCTCTATTAAGGAAATTAATAAAGATATTTTCTACCACCGATTGAAGCTTGTCTGGAGTGATTGACTTTGGAATGCTTCTTACATGTATATTTTGTTTCCTGCCTCAATTATCCATGTCCTCAAGCTGTCGGTGCATTGATAGTAGGTGATCAGTATGTGTATCGGTAATGTTTTCAAGTTGTGCTACAGCTTTATCTCTCCTTGCTCCTGCACACACCACCTTCTCTAATTTTTCTGAAAGGGAGATCAAGTCAGCCTTTAGATCTGTTATACCAATAAAGCTCCCTTAATATCGGTTGCCAGTCCCTCCACAATCTCCGCCATACACCTACCCTCGATTTCGTTTGAGTCGTCCTGGTGCCCTCCGGGTGCCATCTTGGAAATATAGGCCTCGTGGGTATCAGCTCTTTGAGATTTAAAAAGATCCTGCAGATTACGGGTCGCCAATCCCAATTGAGCCTTCAAAGTCTTGGCACTTTGGGAATCTTTAAAAAGCTTGCCCATCCTGTGAGTAAAGGAGTCAGGAATCGCTAATTTCTCTGTATGAGTACTGGGGCTCCCTCAGTCTGCGACAATACTACAATAAGGTAAAGATGTGACTATGGGAACCCATTTATTGCATCTGAGAACTCAAGGGGATAAATCATGAAACTAAAGTATGCTATCAGTAAACTATTGGGTGGTTTAAGTTTAATACAACAGCATGTGCCAATTAGTGAAATTTTAATATGAACTGATTTGACCCTTTATTAAGACATGTAATATACCATGTATATCCTTAAAATCTCATCTTTAGTTAGAAGAATATCCTCTCCCCATACCTAATCTATATATTTTTTTTATAAAAAAAAATTAAAAACTCAATTACATAAAAGTTTGATAACGTAACACTGTCTGCCATGTACATGTATCTTTCCTAAAATTCAGATGCCTCTTATTGGCTGCCTTAAAGTGGAACAACAGTTCCACGTTTAAGTTTTTATAATTTGGCCGGGTATTATTGCAGAGGGACAGGCGTTCCTTTTTATGGTAATGTGTCTTACTTCTGAACACTCAGTTTCTGCTGTCAAAGCTGAGATGCCCATGGGAAAACCCATCTATTCCAGCTTTCCTTGCCTGTGCATTGGCTCTTGTATGGGATGTTCATCATCCTGACATCTTGATTCAGCCAGCTTCGGCCATCTTGATTTGCTTTGGCTGTAGAAGAATTTGTAGAAGACAGAAGAAAAGTATGATGGCAGTGCCCTGTCCTGGAACATGGATAGATGAGTTGCTCTGGTTTAGTTCTGCTTTAAGTGTCCACCATTAGGTCCACACATCAGCCTGAAGCATTCCAGCATGTTGTCACAGTTAGGAGAAGACACATAGTCTATCAGTTAAGCAAAAAAAAAAACTTTCCACTACCAGACTACCAGTCACTACTAGTGTTGGTGTTCGAATTTGGGTTTTCCTTATATTTGACAATGGCTGACGAAAATGGCTGTTCCAATTCGGATAGACCCGACCCAAAAAAAACGAGATTCGGCGGTAAAAATTTGGATAAAAAAAAGTAAAAAAAATGCGATAAAAAATAAAAATTAATGTTAAATTAATTTATTAACTGTTTGTGTTTATTAAACAACTATTTTTTTTACAAGTTATCCTACAATGGCATTATATCTCTTACTCTGTAACACAGTTTCCAGCACAGAAATAATATGATACACTTTTTTACACATTTTTCTTTTATCCACTGCAAGAAAAATGGAACAAATGTATCATATTACTGTGCGTGTTAGAGTAAAGCTGCGTACACACGTCCAATTTTTATCATTGGAAATGAACGACGAACGAATGACAAACGACTGATTGGCCAAAAATCGTTTGTAAAAAAAGTAACCAACGACGCCGACGAATGAAGATAGTCATTGGAAATGAATGACCGGACCGGCGGATCGGATTGGACGACGATCGTTGACCATCTATCGTGTGTACGGTCGTTCAGTGATCGTGCATGTTCTGAGCATGCACGATGAACGAACATTTCATCGATACAGGCTGTATTGTGTATGTGAATGTGTATATATATATATATATTCATATATACTGTGTGTATATATACGTGTGTACAATATCTTTGAACGATCGTGTCGTTATCTGTATGTACAGGATCGGTGCTATACGATCGTTTGCAGATATCGTGCAGGATCGTTCGTCGTTCGTTTACAAACGATAATAATTGGAAGTGTGTACGCAGCTTTAGAGATACTTGCTGGCCCGGCAACTTCTCAATGATTGCAGCAGAGTCTGCAATCAATGAGAAGAGTGTGCCATCCCCGGGTCACTACAGGTTAATTAACCTGTAGTGCCCCGGGGACCGTAGTGAAACTGCAGAGTTCATCTGCAATTCAGTTCCCACAGTCACATAACTGTGGAACTTTTGCAGTCACAGCTGTGACTGCAGGTGATCCCCGGGGATGGTAGTGGAACTGCAGAGTTTATCTGCAGTTCAGTTCCCATGGTCACTGCAGGCTATCCCCGAGCACAAGAGGTTGAATAGGGACAAGTTTCCCCATTCCTCACATCTAGTGCCCTGTGTTCTAGGACAGGGGTCAGCAACCTTTTGAGTCGGAAGAGTCAAAAATTACAATTTACAAAATTTCAAAGTTTTTAAAGAGCCACAAAATTTTTTCTTGCCAACAATAAATAGTACTCGCATAAATAAAGTTTTTTGATAAAAAAACTAATCTATTTATTCATAAGAAAAAATATCTATTTATTCATATATAAGTAGTGTTTTTCACAACAAATTAGAAAATATATATGGCATTATTAGATAATTACTTATTATTTAAGTAAAAAATTAAAACAATTAAACATTTACTTACAACACTAACTTGTACTTCAATAACAAACAATTGAGCAAACAAATTCAATGGGAGCGATGGCTTTGCATGGTTATTCAAGTTGAAAATTTAAACTTTACTAAACAGTGTAACTTGTACTTAAAATTAAAAAAAAAATAACATACATTTGAGCAAACAAATTCAATGGGAGCATTGGCTTTGCATGGTTTTAGAAAGTTTGGATAACATTAGATGACATTTCATTTTCCTCAGAATTCTGTAATGGTGAAACAGGTACAAACATTTTGATTTTCCATGCATTGTTGCTAAACTGCCCACTTTTGTATTTTATTGTAGAAATATAGATACCTTTAGGCACCGATTCTATCTCTCAGTCACTATCTATCTCTCAGCCTGGCTTTTCACTGCACCCCTCCCCCGTGACACTCGAGAGCTTCCGAAGGACTGAAGACAGGGAGGACGCGTGTCACGGGGGAGGGGTTCGGTGAAAAGCCAGGCTGAGAGATTGAATAGCTTCCGATGGGCTGAACTAAAGAGCCGCAGCTTCACATCCAAAGAGCCGCATGTGGCTTGCGAGCCACAGGTTGCCGACCCCTGTTCTAGGATAAAGAAACTCTATTCAAGAACATATACTACTAGTACAGTGCAGCAACAGCAAGCAGGATCGCTGCTGCAGCCCTGTATATGTGTTCCTGGATAGAGTTTCTCCATCCAAGAACACAGGACTCCCTATGTTCTTGGATTGAGAAACTCTTTCTAAGAACACATACAACTAGTAAAGGGCTGCAAGAGCAATCTGATTGCTCTTGCAGCCCTTAATAGTCCCTAAAAATAACCCAAATTCTCCCACCATTCACTTCAATGGTGTTCAAATTCGGCATTCAATCACTCGAACAATATTTCACTATTCGATCGAATTTGATCGAATAGCTGTCGAATCGAATAGTGAGACATTCGACCAACACTAGTCACTACTACTGCAAGAGGCACTGTGACGTTTCCTGGGACAGCTGGTTCAGATGAATGGGAAGTTACAGATGGGGATTAAACAGTGTGAATTTTTTTTTATCTAATAATTTTTTTTTCCTTTTTTCTAATGGGTACATTACCACAATATATTTCAAGTTCTGCACAAATTATAACTTCTAATCCTCTCACAGGAAGTCTTCAGCAGATACATGTCCAACGCAGGATTAAATTGTCATCCAATCACATAGCATTGTGTACGATGGAATGCAATCCAGTTTACCTGCAGTGATATGTAGGCATTGCAATTAAAGTAATTAACTTTTCATCAAGCTGTAATTATGCACATAATTACTCCATGCATATTTCTCATTTTAACTGATGTTTCTTCAAAATGCTAAAGAAGCGAAGACCTGCCTGAATTAAGTGTTTCCTACAGCTGCTATCATTCTCCAGTCATTACTAATAATATTTCACAGATTTCAGCTGCTCCACTTTTAGTGGAACTTACCCACTGCTGAGCTCAAATCCTTCCTATTTTTCTTCCAGTTTTAAAATTTGTATATGTTAATAAAAATATTTGCTTTTAACTGCATCTTTGTTGCTATTGGCAACCTATGAAACACCCTAGGGGGCTCCTCACTGCTTTAAGTTAAATGTATCCAAGTTAAGTGTATCCATTGTGTTCAATAGTAATGTATTTAAAGTCCAAATATAATTTGTTGAAGCATAACCAATGAGGATTTACAGAGGAAGTATTAGAGACATATTGTCCTAAATTTTCTATGTATTTAATTTTGTTTCAGTGCCAGCTTAACAGTCAGAATTTGTGCATCATAATAAGGACCAGAGCCACTGCCATGCTTACAATTCTAGGAGAACAGAGGTGATTGGAGAACTTAATTTTGGTTGTGCTGAGTTATGGCAGACCCCTGAACCTAGACCACTGCTCTCACACAGGACGTTGCTGTCCTTAGACTGTAAAGATTTTCACTATGGGGTTAGCTTGGTACCTAAAATATTGAATTAATATACTCTTTCTTCTCCTTTCTTTCATTTTTGGGAATAATGCAATTTTTTCCTCATGAGGAATACCAAATGTGTAGCTGGCATAATGTTGT
This sequence comes from Pyxicephalus adspersus, assembly GCF_032062135.1. Taxonomy (NCBI): domain Eukaryota; kingdom Metazoa; phylum Chordata; class Amphibia; order Anura; family Pyxicephalidae; genus Pyxicephalus; species Pyxicephalus adspersus. The sequence continues at coordinate 38,475,243 of NC_092868.1, read as the reverse complement.
AAAAAGAATTTAAATTTTAATAAATGACTGGTTGGCTAATAGGCCTATGTAAATTTGTGTCTTGTTACTACTCTTGTTATTGGAGCCAGTGCCCCTGATTCATCAAGCAAAATCGGATTATCGGTCGCGCATTCGTATTAGCGATCCCAGATTCGCGACCCCTATTGCGCATGGCAGGAATCCGGCCGGCAGATTCAGGATGCGAGTGTACGCGCGCACTTGAGTCCCGGACCGCGGTAATCCGCGATCGCTGGTCGTGCGTATTATCGCGCTTCCAGCGATCGCGGATTTCAATGATGAATCAGGGGCATTGTCTTCTGCATTCCCATATAAATCATTTCTATTAATAATAACTAATATTAGCATTACTTTTATTAGATGTGACACGTGTGTCCTTTGTCACTATTCTTATGAATCTGTACATTAGTGCATTGTACAAATGGCATAGGGGAAACTGTGTGGTGACCAGGAATGTGAACTTGTTTTGATGACTATCGGCAATAATTTTTTGTCATGTTTGTTTTGAATTGTTTCCTAATTCAATAATTTACCTCTCCCCTTCCTACTTAAACAGTATGGAGAATAGTGTCTACGATTTAGGTTAAATTTGCAATTTGTTGGGTTTGTTAATGATTCCCTAAATTTATACAGTTCTGGGCTGATTCTTAATCAAACATGAAACCCCATCAACGTCAATGACAAGGGCAAATTTGTCTGACATTACAAAGAGTACAGCTCAGCTAATTCAGTCAGCAGGCTGTGGCAGTTGTAATAGTGTGCTGGTCAGATTCTCTGAGCCTTAAAAATGTGGTTTGATTAAAAAAAAACCACACACACACCTTATGAAAACCAGGCCCTTCAAAGTCTTCCGGGGTGGGGGATAGGCCAAGTGTTTGTGTCCCGTTTTCTGTTCATTAGTCATCCCCTAGAATCTGTTTTTCTCAAAAAATAAACAAAAGCAAAAAGGAAGGGAGCAAATAGTATGTAGCCCTCACCTCTTTTGGAAAAACCTGACCCCGTCTACCCCAATGTTGCAATGTTCAGATTTAATAGTCCCAGGTCAAATGAACAATGTTTTGGTTGATTGTGACCTGAAAACCCATCAATATAACTGATAAATGTGATCAATATACAAAATGTTCCTCTTCTTTAGATGTGGCACTCTAAAAAGTAGGTTTTACCTTTTTTGTGATAATAATTAAAGATGCACTTAAGATGCAATAAATGTGTTGATACCAACCCCAAAGAAGTAGGAGAAAATTTAAAATTATACATAAACAATAAAACAAATATTTAGAAATTTGAGTTTGATTAAATAGTTATTTTACGCTAAAAAAAATGTACAAATAAATTATATTTAAATTTGTGCATTGAGCGTTTTATTGAGAAATTAAGAATGTAGTAAAGTAACAAGGAAAATAAAAAGTTTAAAAATGACCATAAAATGGGGAATACCTGTTCATGCAAGCAGTAATAAAAGCTTATAATTTACTTAGAAATCATTAGGTTTTGTGACGCAGCAGAGGCTGCTATGTTTAAGAACAGCTAGAGCTAGAGCAACTTCTGTCCCTTTCTTTATGTCTTGCATCATAAGGTCTTTGTTTCCATAGTAACAAGTTACTGGCTCTGATGTCACATATTGCATCCAACACTATAAAGTCTCAGAAAATTATTGATGAAAACCGGAGTAGCAGAATGTGTCAGATTCCAGCTAGGAAATAAAAGCAGACATTTTATTACAAGCATCTTTTCTTTTCATTCAATAGAGATAATTAGGATTCCCAATTACTGTTTACACCGCTATTAATACCAACACTTTCCTCATATATTATACAGTGTTAAAAGAACACTTACAATTTTGTGTAGCTATAACCAAATGGTCCTAAGGTTGTAATTTACTAGCCCGGTAAATAAAAATTAAACTTGTTGCTAATGTTATTAGAAAAAAAAATAAAGCTGGTATTTTATTTTAAAAGAGATGGCAACCCTAATAGGGCACTTTTGTATACTCAGCAGCTCCATTTATTAGAATACTTAAAGCGAACTTTAAAATAAATCACCTACCTTTACTTGTGAAAAGCCCTCAGCCCACGCTAACCACATCGAGATAGTTCTGGGTACTCTCTTTTTCCAGGGCTCGCCTATCCGTCTAATTCCGCTATCTTCTTTCTTTATTTTTTTTGGGTTCTTTCTGATGTCTCCTGGTCTTGCACTGTGTAGGATTAAGATAAGGTAAAGTATCTTCCTCCAAATGTCCAAAAAACGAGTGCCGTCCACACTGAGCATGAGTGAGATTGAGTGTTTTTTTTGACAATCATTCTCTAATCAAACACAATATTTTTTTATTATGTAAAAGGGACAGCCACCCTTTCACACATTGTTGAACTTTAACTCCAATATATTATAATATTAAGTCCAATTAGCTGTAGTCTATCACTTAAATCAAACAGCACTCACATTTATTCTTGGTTGCTCTGACATGTGTATCTAACTTGTAGTGTAGTGTAGTTGTAGCAGGAATAGTGGGCCTTTCCACAAGAAAGCCACCTAAGAGTTATTCTTTTTCAGCAAGGTAATTACAAAAACATGGAATACTGAATACACGTATTGTGGATGTACAGGTGGATTTATGTAAACTGTATGGTCTGTGTCATTGTGAACATCTTGTGTCCTCCTTCCCACACAAGGTTCGGGTAAAAGTGACCTCATAGGAAGAAAGTTATGGCCGTTATGCCCCGATGGCTCATGAGAAATAAAACAGCTGGTGATATACAAAAAGAATCTCATACTAACAATTGCAAATTTTCTTTCAGTATCACGTAACAAGTAGGTTTGGTCAAAGTGAGCTATCAATGGTCATGAAAATGCTTTATTTGGTTAAGATCAATGCATAATTGTTATCTCCTAATATCAGAGAATTGAGTGCTGGGACTGAAATTTTCTGGTTACATTTAAAGAAATGCCAGCTTCTCCCAGCCCGACTTTTCCAGTTCCCAGTAAACGAAGATGTGTGGTCTTGCTGATGGAACTGTTGCTGCTTTAGACCATAGTACGCATCAAATAAAGATAAGTACTAACTTTAAATTAGGCAATACCTGAGTGTTTGGTGTTGTTCTTCCAGCTTGTTACAATTGTACAATTAGTGGTAGATGTATGGCCTATGCCATTTAAGTCCTAGTAGCAGGGTGCAGTCAGAAAGTGTAGAAATAGATATACAGTATACTAGATATAAGGCACAGGTCAATAACAGGAATATGTGTGTTCACAACCAGCGTCCGAATGTAGGTAGAAACATCTTTCAATCTTCAGCAAGCAGCTCTAGAAAGTTTGAAGACAGTCGGGTTTTTTTGTTTTCTTTTTGGTTCTCCTGGAACTTGGGTAGCCTGCAACACTTTCAATAATATATTGGTATAGGACAACCACATTATAAACCTTGTATTCCCTATACTATTTTACTTAATATACTATATGATACTATTTATAGAAAAAAAGGTTATTTTTTTTTTCCTTTGCTTTTTTTCCCCAGCAATTGTGGTGACAATACTATGTTCAGGGGCAATAGGATCACATATGTGATAATCATTAATCCTTCCAGAAAGGTTAATGAAGAGAGATGTTGCCCCCCTTTTCCCTTAAAGGAACTACTGTACACAAATACTAAGTTTGGAATTTTGGTTTGGAATTTTGGTACTTGAGTCATTAGGAAATGGCTGGGTGTGGGGTTAATGACAGTACTTGGTGTGGATAAAATGTTCAACCTAAATACCTTTTACCTGGTAAATGAAACTCTCATTCCTGAAATATCTAAGTTTCCCAAAGGAAATGTGAAGCTCCAATGTGACTGTATCATCCTATGGGGGTATGGTGACCAGGAAGGGTGACAATGCTACTGCACATTAGGTGGTGCATCATTGTGAGCCTTCCAAAGAAGTGTTGCAGAAAGAGCAATTCTACAGAACCAACAGATATTAAATTGGGGATAGAAGGGTAAAAAAAATTTATTATATTTGAGTCCATGTAAAGGAATGTACTAATGACTGTATTTTGTTTTTCCTGGATGTAAACCTTTATTTATTAACTTCATTGAGATAAGTGCACTTCTTGCTAAGCGTTACTGTAAATTTAACATTTTATGTTCAATTTCATTTGCCAGGGAGCACTAAACAGGCATCAGAATGCTCACCAAGAACACCATTTAAGCTGTTATGTGTATGAAGCCTTTGGCACAGCAGAACAAAAAATGTAAATTAATTTGATAAATCTGAAGATACTCTGACAGCAGGCAGCATTTTTAGAATGAGGTAGAAGTACAATTTTACAGCAAGGCTTATCTAATTAGCCTCTAGCCAAAACTTACTTACGAGTTCTACATGATAGCAAAAATTGTTAGGTATTTTCTAGGGAAACACTGGTTATCAAAGTTGGGAATGAAATATATTAAAATTTCAAAACACTAAATAATTAGGTTGTGTATGATGTTAATAATCATTATGTTGGTATTTGTAATAAAAATTATGCAGATACCTCCCTGACCAAAGGAGAGGTAGAAACAGAGATGGAAGCCATGCATTGGACATTAAAACAACCCATGGAAAATGCTCCTCAACTTTTCCAAAAATGTAATTTTCTAGTTTATGATCGAGATTTCAATCTGACAAGAAGTACCTCAATAAAAATGATTTTTTTGGCAGGCTGCATTGGTCATGGTGAGGTATAGAATAGTTATCATGTTCGTGAACTATCTCTACATTTTTGCAGTGGACCATCCAAGCCCTGCCCCATAAGCCTGAACACATTTGCTCATCCATTTTGCTTGTTGATGGTTAGAACCTTCACCACTCTATCCAAAACATTCTATTCAAATGTTAGTAAAGGTTTGACTTTAGATAGATTTTGGTCAAACCATTTTTAGTTCTTCACATAAACATATTATCCATCGAGATGGCAGTCCCCTTCTGACCTCTCCTTTCCCTCTCTGTATGGGAAAATCAGTTCTTACTGAGTCCATTTCCAGGTCATTCACTCCTATATTACAAAAATAAGTCCATCTGCTAAGAAATGAGAAAATATATTTCTTAATAAATGTATCGTATGGGAAATATGTTTTGCATAGATAGTGAAGGAATAAGCTATGCATGAATAATTTTGTAATTACCTAGGATAAAAGATTAGATTGATTGTAATAAAGATTACACTGCAAACATTTAGTTTCCCAGCTAAGCTATCCAAATCATAATAAAATATCACTAAATGAGCTAAATAAGTACACAAAGCAGAAAAAGGAATTTCCCAACAATGACAACCTAGTAGGCTGTATGTGCCAGGGATGAACAAACTTTTTATATGGGCTTTTTTTAAAGGAAACATGTACAGAGACATATATATATATATATATATATATATATATATATATATATAGCAAAAAGGTCGTGTTTTCCATGTTCCCAGTTCACAGTCCAAAAACGTCTTCACATACACCTTACAATAAACATGTGCTTTGACTAAGAACACTAAAGTGGTTTCATTTTCAGAAAAAGCAGAAGAAATATATCCTAAAATTCACAACAAAGGCAGGTAAATCATATTTTCTTTCTCATATTGCAGCAAAATCTTGGCAGCCTGGCAGCACTCCATGTAACTAAATCATTGTTCATATTTTGGGCACAGCTGCAGTTTAAATACTTTCCAAGCCAGTAAATTAAGTAACTAATTAGGCCAAATTGAAAATTACATCTTTTTGTAGATATCAGTTATAATAATGCAGATTGGTCTATTTTGTGAGGAATGTTACAAGGTATGAAATATAAACCAAATGATACCAGTGTTTAGATTTTTGTGCAAAAACCTAATGTTTCTCCTTCTTGGATAACCCAAAGGCCAAAAACAAAAACCCCAGACAGAGGGCATATACAAAAAAAAAAGTTCTTGTGTACTTGGCTACTTTTTCATACCATGTTGACTGCCTTATTATGCCTTAATATATAATAACAATATTAATATTGTTAAAAAGAACACTAACTACAGCTCTCTGCACGTTGATCACCATATACATAATTCATATAAGGTTAAATCATGATTTACACTATTATCATTTAATAACTGTATTACTGCAAAACTGAATCAATACACTCTCATAATACCTTGGCTGAAACCTCAACAATTAAAACATATTGATTAACACCAAGGGGGATATATACAGAAAGGCACACAGAAAATACATGCATAGAATTTTTCCCAACCAAATGCAATTGTTAATATACGTTTGGTACATAAAATGCATTGACTAGCATACCCTGAACACACAGTCCAGGTATAGTCTAAAACAAGGCAAAATGTTACAGTCACAAAACATTGAGACATGACCTTTATTCCCCTAGATGCTCCTGCATGCATAATCCACTTTTTACATGAAATTATAAAATATTTATTCTCAGCTTTGTTGACTTGCACACTACAATGTTTTTTTTATATTATAAAACATAATATGCCATCTAAACATATGCTGTATTTCTTTAGAGCGAAGCAAAACCCTTGTCTGCCATCTTCCTTTATTCTTGCTCAAATCACCTGTCCCTTTCTGCAATAAAATGTATTATTTTATGTAAAAGTGGTGGACAAATGCATTTGGTAGCTCAAAGACTATTGCTGCCATATCAACACCTTTGGCACCAGCAAGCTTTTCATCTATAGAAAAGCAGGCAGGAAAAAGGAGTTTTGACAAAAACTTACAACCCCCATTGGAATCCCATAACTTTACGGATACATACACATTCTACATGTTGATGTTCTTTATCTAGCATGTGTACAGAGGGTCCTAACATCATTTATTAAATACCCTGGTAGAGAAATGTACAATTGGGGGCCAATTGTCACTTGTCCATACCACAGAACTTCGTGGCACATATAGCGATGCTAAAAGAAACAAAGCAAGAGAGGATTTATTGTCTTGCACAACTGTCACCTCAACTGGTGGTGGATTAGTAGATTTCACTCTTCTTTTGGTGGAAATTGGCACAATTTTGGATTTTCCATTACAGAGAGTCCACGATAATGACCAAGACAAATTCTGCCGTTGTTTTTTTTGCATGTCAAAGCACAGCTTGCTCCAGAAGTTAATGAATGTCTAGGCTCCATAAAGTTTTTTTTTTCTTTTTTTTTGCTTTGTTTGTGATTATTTCACATTGAGTATTTTTTACAGTAACTGACACCATGCTGCCTAATAATATGTTTAGACAAACATCTGTCCTAATTGCATTTATTAAAATAATGTACCTGTTCCCACTTACATACAAATTCAACCTAAGAAAAACCTACAGTCCCTATCTTGTATGTAACCTGGGAACTACCTGTACTTTTACATTTTACCATTATTTTCACATTTACAGTGGTTATCAGGAAAAAAATTAGGATGGTGAATTTACAATGTAGGGATAGTGTTAAAACGTTGTTAAAACAGTGCCCCTGATTCATCATTGAAATCCGCGATCGCGGGAAGCGCGATAATACGCGCGACCCGCGATCGCGGATTACCGCGGTCCGGGACTCGAGTGCGCGCGTCCACTCGCATCCTGAATCTGCCGGCCGGATTCCTGCCATGCGCAATAGGGGTCGCGAATCTGCCAATTAAAAAGCTGTCGGATAAGCGCGGCTCCGTGCGCGAGCTTTTCCGGTTGTTGAATAGCGCGATCGCGCGCGATTCCGGATCGCTAATACGAATGCGCGACCGATAATCCGATTTTGTTTGATGAATCAGGGGCAGTGTGTTAAAACAGCAAAACATTTGACACAAGCTCTATTTTTCCTGTCTTTATCTACATCTATACACTTTAACACATTTTTGGTTCAGTTCCAATATAAAATTTCACTATACTTCTTCCTTATATAAAAACTAAATGACAAATCCATTTACTGCAAATGAACTGTATTACTATATTTTCTCAAATTTCCTGAAACATCCTTGAGCTATTTAAAAGAATGTTCTTGTTAGTGTTTTACCTGGAAGCACTGTCCTAGTTTATATTTCACCTGCATAGTGCTAGACGAGTTGCCATTCGCTGTATGAACATTTAGCATCTGTTTCCATGAACTTGGTATGATGTATGTATAAGAGCCAAACCCAGCCAAGAAAGAAATAAAATGGAAGCGTCCTGGCGATTTTTAATAAATCCATGATGTCTCTGACAAGCTGTCCAGAAAAATGAGAACATTAAGCTGTTTGAGATGCTGATCAAGGAAATGCAGAATGGCAAAATTATCTTGTCTTCTTGTCATGTCTGAATTTGAAATCTTTGCAAGACACAGAAAAGAAAAAAAAAAAATAAGGGGCGAATATCTTTTCCGTCAGCTCAACTGCCTAGTGTGATGTTCAAAACTATGAACAGGCATTTTAGATGGTACCCTGCAGAGCTGCTGATTATCATGTCATTGGGGGATGGTGTACTTGTCAAAAACCAAGAGAGATACAGCATGAATTTGTCAGTTTAGTGTTTGTAGTCAGAACAGTTTGGAATTATAGTACGAAACAATGTTTTTCTTTTTTATTTAAAGAGCCACTCGTCAGAAAGTTAGTTTAGTTATTTAAAGTCACCGTGCGTGGAGAAGACATTGTACAAAATGACAGTAATAGAATAAAAAGGCAGCTAACCACGATATCCTACAGATCTCAAAATATTCCATATCTCTTATCCTGTATGTGGGCATGTATATATTGCACAAGAATTTAGGGATCCATTCCAGATGGGAAGTATGCTTCTCTGATATTTGTCTTCTAGTGACCTTAGACAAATGGGAAAGGTGCTGTACAATTAGCCCAGGGTAGTTCAGCAACCAGTGGTTCAGGTATTGTTAAAACCTTTCCAGGGTCCCATATTCTCCAATGATCTGGCAGGTTGGGCACATCTTTTAATTTCACCCCAGAACCTGTTCAAGAGGAAAGCTTTAGCCAAATGGGGTTTGATGTGTAAGGGTTAACTGTGCTGACAAGTTGAGATTTATATTCTAGGGAGCTCTGGGAAAGAGAAAAGTTTTTTTTTTAAAGTTGAAGCACGTGTTTACAAGTGCTAACCTGGAGCAAAGGTAATAGGACAACAGTGGAAGGTGCTTATCTAGTGAAAGCTACAAAACCCCAGAATTATGGGAGTGATATCATGGAAAATATATAGGAAGTGATATAATAGAAGAAAAATAAAATCCATCGACAGATTTTTCATTCTTCCAAAAGAACCTAGCTACATTTCATATTATTCCTTTCTAGGCCATTTAAATTATTTGGCCATCCTATAAATCAGCTGGGTTTCCCCATCCAGAAGTTAAGGCTCACTTTACCCAAGGAAGGGCAAAATCTTGGGCCACTATGCCAAAGTTCTAGCAGTAGATTATAGATATAGATATATATAAATATATATAAATTAGATTATAAATATAGATATAAATATATATAAATACATTTGTCTGGGGGGTGTGGCTTGGAAGGCATGAGCTAGGGATTTTTGAGCACCGCATGCACCAAGGCTTCTACAGTAGACATCTCCCTCTACTGCATCCCCAGATGCTGCTCCTCTTGAATGCTGCCTGCCCAGAGATCTGCAGACTCTCCTGCAGTACATTCCCACTAAAGAGATGGAAGCACTGGCTGCACGCATAGAGGGCTCAGTGAGGCAGGAGCTGGAGTCACTGACACAGCGTGAGACCCATATAGAAACCACTGTGTCCATACTGGAAGCAGTCCCACCAACAAGTAAGGTCTCTTCCTATTTCTTCAGCTGCAGCTCTGCAGCTGGATGATCAGGAGAATAGGGGTCGCCTAAATTGCCTGCGGCTGCGTGGTATACCTGAGGCCACCACAGGGCCAGATCTGCAAAGTACGGTCACTGCCATTTTTAACACTCTGTTAGGTAGGCCTGTCACTGATTTTATTGAGATAGACAGAGTGCATAGAGTGGGGCCATGGAGAGGGACTATAAATGACCTACCCAGAGATGTTATCTGTAGAGTACAGAGATCTGCTGTTTATCCCCATTGACCCATACAAAGTTATGGGGTTTTACTCATAAAAAGATGATTTCCTAGCTCTAAACATGGTTTTGCAAGTTTAGAGCAAGTTCCAGATTTCTTTGATTTTATTTTCACTGAAATGTTTGACTATACCTTTATTTTTGCTTTATTATCCTTGATTTGGTAACATTTCAGAAGGCTTTATTGGCCTGCGACCTTAGAGGGCCTCTATGTTCTCATATGATGTTATACCCGGTTTACTTATGGACATGTTTATAGTTCTTGAGAGCCTCAGATGTGCCAGCGGCTCTGCTAGCCATTATTTGCACAACCCCCCACATAGGTACCTCAGCCTCGTTAGGGGCTGGAATTGTGGAGTTGCACTTCAAAACTCCTTAGTCTTTTGGAGCCTCGTGCTCCTCTATCCACTCCTTTCCTTACCATCAGTACAGCCCTTCCTTTCTCCCCTCCTCCCTACTCCCATAGGAATTGTTTATTACTGATTCCTTAAATTTACCTTCTCCATCCCCCCCTTCCCCTGCAGGTCCCTATCTGTATTGTTGACCATTTTTGAATCTAATTGTGTCCTTTCAATCACTTCCAAAAGATGTCTATTAATATGACGTCCATGAACGTTAAAGGTTTGAATTCCCCTACCAAGAGGTCAATAATAATGAATGTACTCAAGAAACCTCATTGTCAGGTTGCTTATCTGCAGGAGACACACTTCCGTCATGACAAGGTGCCCAACCTGTGCAGTAAGAAACTCCAGTATAGTTATCATAGCACTTCCCCAGACTCCAAGTCTAGGGGGGTTAGCATCCTTATTGATGGATCCCTACCCTGGTCCCTTTCTTGCTGAACGCTGACCCTGACGGTCGGTTCCTCCTGGTTCAAGGTAAACTGGGAAAAACCCTATATACATTTGTAAATGTATACCTTCCTTACTCTGACGAGCTGTCCTTTTTGGAACATGTTTTGACAGTTCTCGCTGACATTGCTGGGTACTATAAAAATGGGGGGTGACTTTAACCTGACTCTCAACCCAACTCTGGATGTCTCCAGGGGTCTTTTGCACTTTTCCTACTCCTTTCATAGGAGATTGAAGTCCCTTTTACATGACAATCAATTAGTTGACATCTGACGTATACAACACCCAGGTGCAAGGGACTACACATATTATTCGCCAGTTCATAAAACGTATTGCAGAATAGATTTTTTTTTAGTGTCCCACTGTACTATCCCCCAGATCCTTGACTCAGATATAGGCCTCATAATGTTCTCAGACCATGCCCCTGCTACTTTGGTGGTTTCAATGGCACTTGCTGTCCCTAGGTCATGCTCCTGGAGACTGAATGAATCCTTACTCGAAACCCCTGGCCTTCATGAGAATTTTGAAAAAGAACTTACCCTTTTTTTTTGCTCTTAATGATGACTCCACTGACAATTTGCTCTCTGTATGGGAGGCCCATCTTTGCTCACAGAACTTCATCAGTTGGAGACAGTACATAAGCGACATCACATAGTTGATCTGGAGACCAGAATGCTTATGATTCATGAGCAAATCAACACTCTACATAGGGAGAAAGCCAAAGCTCGGCTACTTTGATGTAGGCGTTTCTATTATGAACACGCCAACCATTGTGGTAGAGCTCTAGCGCCTGCCTTGAACTCCAAGAAGGCCTCTATGTACATTCCTAGTGTCAAAAACTCTTTGGGCACTATAGTACACACCACAGCTGAGCTTGCACAGTCTTTTAATGACTTCTTTCGCCACCTATAAAATCTGCAACCAAAGTCTGTGAATTCTAACCCACCGGACAAGATAACCTAGATTCGTGACTCAGAGCCTCTGATCTCCCTACTGTGTCCCAGGATACTAAAAACCTTCTGGTTAGACCAATCACTCTTCTTGAAGTGCAGGCTACTATCAGGCGAGCGTACTCAGGAAAAGCCCCGGGTCCTGATGGCCTTACATTATCCTATTGCAAGAAATTTGTTCCCTTGCTTGGTCCTCATTTGGTAGCCATCTTTAATGCAATTTCACAGGGTCATGACCTCCCCCGAGATGCTCTAGCGGCACCCATCTCTGTTTTTTTTTAAAACCTGATAAGGATCTCTTATCATGTGCCAGTTATTGTCCCATTTCTTTGTTAAATTTGAACTTGAAACTGTTCGCAAGTATTCTAGCCCACAGACTTACCCCAGTCTTCAACAAAACCATACACCCCGATCAAAGTGGTTTCCTCCCCATGCGTGAGGCTAGGGACAACACTATCTGTACCCTGAACATTATTCATCACGCTCATACTCATAAGACACCGCTCATGCTTCCCTCCACAGATGCGGAGAAAGCATTCGACCGGGTGACTGGACATTCCTTACTCACAACTATTTAGGTCCCCCACTGAAATTTCTCCAATGGGTTAAAGCACTTTACTCCTCACCCAGTGCCAGTGTGAGAATCAATGGTGGGCTATCCCCGCCGTTTAGCATTGCCAATGGTACCAGACAAGGTTGCCCCTTATCCCCGCTCCTATTCATCCTATCCATAGAGCCGTTTTGAGAACGGTGCAAACTAATCCTAACATAAAAGGTGTATGTGCAGGCTCTAATGAACATAAAGTGGCAGCCTTTGCCAATGGCTCTTTTATGTCTCTAAGCCGACTACTTCTCCCCCTAATCTCATGGCAGAGCTTCATAAGTTTGCTGAATAGAAATCGGAGGCTCTGAATATCATTATCCCTAGGTCCATGCAAGAGGTGCTGACCCCTTCCTTTCCATTCAAATGGGCGAATTCCTCCATATCGTACCTGGGCACCCAGAGTTGTCGCGTACTATTGAGCTTAATTTTGTTCCACTCCTGAACCAAATTAGAATGGACCTACAGAAATGGAAACAGATGGCCTTTACTTGGTTTGGGCGCTCTAACATCCTTAAAATGAATGTGATGCCTAGATTGCGTTATGTGCTGCGGGCTCTTCCAGTACATATACCATCTCAAATTATGCACAAATTTCGGTCAGAATTTATAAAATTTATTTGGCATACTGGATCCCCTGGGATTGGAGTGAAGATTTTAAGGCTCCCTAAGGCTAGAGGTGGAATGGTGTTCCCTGACCCCTTGCTATACCAGCAAGCGGTACACCTCTCCGGGTTAATGGATTGGTGTACCCATAAAGATTCTAAGCTCTGGGTTTGTCTGGAAGAGGCTTGCTCACCTATCCCAATTGATTCTCTGGCTTGGGCCCCTGATGGTGTTAGGACACCAGCCCTATAACACCCTTTGCTTGGTCCAACCCTAAAAGTAATCTCTAAATTTTTACACTTCACGCCCCGGAGTCGCCCAACTTTGTGGCTAAATGGGAGGCACATGAAATTCACAGACACACATAAAGAAAATCTACTCCACTTTAGTCATAAGGCCTCTATATGCAATAGATACCAGGAGACCAATTACAAATTGGCCACTTGCTGGTACAGGACGCCTTCCAAGATCACCAAGCTTTTTTCTTGCACAGATGACACTTGTTGGAGGTGCAGGGCAGCAAGTGGCACATTTCTGCACATTTTTTGGGAATGCCCTAAACTGCAGATGTTTTGGTCCTCAGTTGCTGACATTATTCTCAAGCTTACTGAGGTGAACATAAGAGATAAACCTGCCTTAGCTTTACTTCATGTGTCTGACCTCTCGAAAAAGGCTTATAAACATTCATTACTTAGACACCCCCTTAATGCAGCTAAGGTGTGTATCCCAGCTTGTTGGAAGAGTGACAGCCCCCCGACTTTAGACCAATGATTAAAGAGCATAGCGGATGTACCCCGCATGGAAGACATAATCACCACTGACTCCAACACTTCAACCAAATTTACACAAATGTGGTTTCACTGGATTCAATTCAGTGCCTCTTCCGAATACTCTAACTTGCTGCACCACACTCGACCTGACATATCGCACACATCGCCGGATTGATTGTGTTTTTTTTGTTTTTTTTTTACACTGACTTGGATGTGACCCCTGATTTCCAAAGTGAACTTGGACACCCTTACATATACTCCCCCCTCACCCATCACCTCCCACCCCTTTTTGTCCCTTTAGATTAAAAAAGAGGAAAATTGAGATGCCCGGGTTTTGTTATTCAATTGTTTATTTACACTTTGACTTCACCAGTCCAATGTTACTATGATTTTCATATGTTTCACCATCTGTTCTTCTGTTTTTTGAAATGTAAACCTTGCTAAGTCTCAATAAAAATTATTTAAAAAAAAAAATACATTTATCCCCCACTACAAGGCATTTTTGTTGACTCATATAGCTCTTTCCATTTTTCACTGACAGCCATTGCCTGGTCCTTAAAATAAAGGGTTGTTTCCAAGAAAATGAAAGTGTTTTTCATCCTTTAATCCCACACCGGGGCCAGTTATATGCTGACAGTAGGTGAGCCAGGAATACAGATTTTCACCAATACTTACCACATCAGCATTTTTCCACTCCTGAATCCTTTGTTCAATTGGGGTCTGAGGTGTTATTATTTTCTTGTTAATGCTGGTCCTAAATTGGTAAGAAGGTAGAGGAAACCCACCAAAGAAGTCAGGAAATTGAAAATGATGAATGAAATTGAAATGAAAAATAAAGTATCTTGCAACAATACAATGGTAAAGATGTTATCAAGGTAATGTTCTCAGCTCTCGCCATAAGGTTCAAGGATAAGCAAAGCAGCTTGTAAAGTATCAGAAATGGCATTTCCATAACACAGTACACTATGTAGAGTATGCATAACAAGTCACTTCACTTCAATAGCTGCAGGAATGCTATAGCAGCATGAGTGCTCTCCAACACTGAACAAGGCCAAGCAATGGGAACACTGTGTATTTATATCACCGCGGCAATTAGTAGACATTATACAAAAATACAAACGTCATACTCTGAGGTTCTGACTGCCTCATTTATTGTGACCTTCTGCACAAGCCTGTTAGGCTTTTTATAGGCTTTTTTTACAGTGAACTTTTATTAGTACAAGAAAAGAACAGTGCGTTTAGAATTAGAAGGATTTTGTTTATCCTAGTACAAATTATTTTTAATAGCATTTTTCAGTTCCTGGTAGCAAAGTAATTTTTAATGTCAATATATAAAGTTTAATACAGATAGGAGATAAAACTGCTTGTTTTTTAATAGTGTATGTTTGTTTTCTTAATGATTAATGACATGCTACTAATTTAAGAGTATGTATAGTGATTTTGTATGTATCTTATTTTTATACTCATTACAGACATGACTAAAAGGACACTGGGTTAATTTTTGGTTAGGTAAACATAGTTTAGACGTTATTTAAAAAATGTTATTATTTGTTTTTGGCATTATTTACATATGTCGCTAGCAGGTGGATCTCATGATACCTATTAACATCTTTTTCAGACTTGTTAAAAGGGTGTAAAAACAGTCAAGTAGTTATATTAGTTTTGGAAAAAATGGGGAAATATGTTTAGGGTTTTTATTTCAGTATATTTTTTAGAGGATTTTTCCTCATTTCTTGTAACACCATTAAATAATTATTGGGAGATGTACCCGTGAAAATGCTGTCCTTATTCTTGTTCTTTTGAGTCATTTCCCATAATTTTGTGTCATAACAGTGAAGAAGCAGATTACAAGAGAACTCTAACCAAGGGATTCAACTAACCCTTACCATCTCTATTATAAAAATACTAAAGGTATAATCAGGTAATGCTCCAGTCGTGCGTTTTCTTTATTTCTTTGTTTACAACTGTGGGGTTCTTTTTCAGGGGTCCTGTCACTGCCTATATGATGTAGACACCTCCTTTGAGATGTCCATTCCTCTTGGGATTGAGAAAAGGAGGTTGAAACAGTGACACAAGCACTTGGGACTGGCCAATGCATGCACATTACCAATACTTGAATAGTGATACCCCACTCACAGAAATTTCACCATCAAGGGGGCTGGTTGGTGGATTTAGTCAAGGATATCTTCCTTTGGAATGTAAAAATCAAAACAAAAACAAATGATTTGGGTTTGAGGGTGTTTTTTTTTTTTTGGTTTACTTAGAGATTAGTGTTAGTCTCAGGAAAGTAGTTGGTAGGATTTAGTGCTGGATGATCCATACTTTATGTTATGGATACTGTGATATAAACCTTTTCTTTTTATCTAAAGTCAATATTTTCTTTTTTTAACAAGACAAAAATTGTAGGAACATGCAGGAAAAAAAAAATCATGCACAGAGTAATAGGGTATATTTTCCCCAATATGTTTAAGCACATATTTTTCTTTTTAGGCAGAATTTTCCCCTCCACAGGGTTTTTATTGCTGTCTTTGATCTACCACCCCATTTATAAAAAAGTCTTATAACTCTTTTATATATTTTAAAAATGTGTGTTTTTAAAATTTTTTATATTGTTTTTTCTTTAAATTTTTGGGGTCGCAACTGTTTTCAGCGGCAATGGTAAAGACTGAACAGGAAACCTGCCACATCCTGGGATACATACGTCACATACCACAGAAATCTTTGTATTACTCCTTCTGCACATGCCCGATATTGGGCATGGTCATAAGGGGCAGTGATATAGGATCTTTTTTTACATTTTTCAGGGAGACATGTCATCCAATCTTGCACTTGTGCAGTGTGAGATTGGGTGACATGAGCAGTAGCCGGAAGAAGAGGAAAATATGGCCGCACCCGCTCTCCTGTCCACACTGGAAAGAAGGAAACTGGTCACTGTGATGAATCCCAAGAAGCAAATGGCACTTTTAGTACTACATACCATCTTTAGTAGTGTGGATAATGATTACAACTTGCTTTACGCATGTGGTTAGCTGACAAAAATTTGCCAAAGGGGAAAAGAACCTAATCAATCACTTGACCTGTTTAAGCCACAAGACTGTCCATTTCTTTTATTCCATATGTTCTCTGCAGACGCTCCAAAGGATCCACTTCAAAAAGTAGCGTTATATGTGATAAACACTGTGGTGTTCAGTTCTTTCTTTTTTTTTTTTTTAATAGATCACTTACTCAGCTTTATTGTAGTCACTTGGAAGAGAAGTGATGGAAACTTTCAGGATTAGGACACAGACAACAATAAATACCTGACAAATTTGATAGGACTGTACAAAGGGCAAAGCTAAAATGCATGCACTAATAGGGATGAGCGAGCGAATTTATTAAATTCGGTCTTGCGGCGAATTGGGCCGTTCTCACTTACCAAACATGTATGCCAGAACGCCCTTTGTAAATTCGGCCGGCGAGACCAAATGTTTGGGACCTGCAAGACCAATCAGGAGAGAGGAGCTGTGAGCTCCGCTCCCCTGATTGCTCTTGCACCCTTTTACTAGTTGTATGTGTTTTTGGATAGAGTTTCTCTATCCAAGAAAACGAGAGACCTGTGTTCCTGGATAGAGAAACTCTGTCCAGGAACACATACTGATTTTTCCCACGGCCACGTTCATTCATAAGACGCAAGCTGCATGACTCATTCTGAGAGGAGGAGCCTTCCTCAGCCAATCAGAGAGCACTAGAGGTTTTGAATGGAGGGACTTCTCCCCATTTAACCTCTAGTGCCTTAAAAAAATAAATTGGTAGAACTGTTGTGTACTGTTTTCAAATTACCAAGAAACTGTTTTTTGCTTGCTGAGCACAGGAGAACCTGCTGACATTGTAATATACCCTGTTTCCCCGATTATAAGGCACTCTCTTATATTTTTTGAAATGCCAAAATATGCCCTGGGTCTTATTTTCAGGGGATGTCTT
>NC_092868.1:38452351-38456913 GCF_032062135.1 Pyxicephalus adspersus | reverse complement strand
CTGCAGCCAGCATAAAGGACACACACGCAGAATCAGATATCTGGAGCTGTCTTATAAACGGGTGAGTGTCTTATTTTAATTATTTTTTTAAAAATCGGGGGTGGCTTACTTAATGGGGATGTCCTAAAATCGGGGAAACACGGTAAGAATCTCTTACTCTGTAACACACTTTCCAGCACAGTAATATTATGATACATTTGTTACATTTTTCTCGCAGTGGATCGCATCACAGTGGATAAAAGAAAAATGTAACAAATGTATCAAATTTATGTTTCCATGATATTTTCGTTGAATTTCGCTGAAATTGTGCGGAACCATTGGAAGTTCGAGGAAATTCCCGCGAGACTGCCAGAGGCATTCTCTCTCATCCCTATGCCCTAACTCAGGAGTTACAAAAGAAAAAAAAGATATGTCAAGTCAAATGGAAAAATTATGGATCTATTGGGTCTAATTTATTAAAGCTCCTCAAGGCTGGGGAGGATACACTTTCATCAGTGTAGCTGGGTGATCCAGCAAACCTGGAATGGATCTGTTCCAGGATTTCAAACATTTGATAGCAATTCGCAAATGCCTTTGAAGAAATCCATTCCAGATTTGCTGGATCACCCAGCTTTACTGATGAAAGTGAATCCTCCCTAGCTTTAGAGAGATTCGGAGTCTCTGAATATCATTATTCCTAGGTCAATGCAAGGCTTTCCACTGACATAAGTGATTGGGTCATATTTTACTCCCACAGGCACCACGTTATGGGGCTTATTTTGTCTCACTGACTACAATAATTAGAGCATATTTTATCCTGCTGACGCCTTTTAAGGGTTCTGTTTTGTTTCCATTATTGCCAACAATAGGACTTATTTTACTTACAGTGTACCCTGCCCTTCTTTTCTCAGGCACAGTAACCATGCACTTTTGTATTATATTGCACTGACTATGCAGCATACCAGTAAGGATTCATTTCACAGCTGTCTAGCTTAATTTTGAAAATCGATCTATAGAGATCGAGGTAGAAGCATTTATCCTCTGAAGAACAGGATTTGGTAAGACCTGTAATTTCAGGGATGTTGGCTATTACAAGATTTGTCTGCATTGAAATATTTGTTTAGGGATTGAAGTGTTTATATTGTGGAGTTTCCTAACATCCCTCTAAAAAAAGGGACATTAGATTTTTGCTTTCATGGGGTTTTGCACTTTTTTCACTTTTTCACTGCCTTTTAAACTACATTTATTTCACTGTGTTTCCTTCCACAAAGCAACATCAACAATTCATAGCAGACATCAAAGGAACATTTAGAATAACCTAGGGATTGTGAAATGTATAGTAATAAAGGCAAATCAGTATTTTACAAAATAGTCAAGGTTTACCAGCAACCAAATGACAAGGTTGTGTGTGTGGAGGTTATCAGATAATTAAGACCTAATAATAACTCCCAAGCCAACAATGCATTTCACTGAAGTATAGCTGGAAGAAAAGATGTCCGAAGGGAACAATGAAATATTTATCAGTCAGACAAGATTTCCCAAATTATTTGCCTCCTGGCTAATCTGCTTACGATGATTCTGGTTATTTCCAAACTATTCTTTCTGTTGCAGAATGCAGAGATGATTCTTGAGACTGAAGATGTTTTTGTTTGTTTATGTTTGATTAAGTTTACCCTTTCTGTGAAGTCATAAAACCTGATTTATTGAAGTTCTCCAAGGCTGGGGAGGATACACCTTCCTCAGTAAAGTTGGGTAATCCAGAAAACATGAATGAATGAATTTCTTAAAAGTAATTCGCTATTTGTTAGCAAATGTTTTCAATCCTGGACCAGATCCATTTCAGTCTTGCTGGATCATCCAGATTCAAAGTGTTTTCTCTCCAGCATTGGAGAGTTTTAAAAAATAAGGGCCATAAAGTGAACTTGGTAAGTTCATTAGTAAAATCAGTTTATTTGCAAAAAAAGTTTTTAAATAGGCCTGTCACATTCTTTTTACACCTCATGAACACTTACAATAATTTTCCAGGATCAGGGAACCTCAGGTATATTCAATTAATGCCAAAAAATGCTATTTGCATTGGTTGCCAGTGAGAAGAATGCTTCCCATACATTATTGCTCAGATTGCTGCCGCATTTACAAGCAAATAAACATTTTTTGGTATCATGCTGCTGGCTCTGTTAAGTGGTGTTAGCCTTAGTACTATGAAGGCATCTCCTTTTTCATGTCAATCAGATACAGCTTAAGGAATCCCAGGCTACTTCTGGAGGAACCCTAGTTGAGAATGGAAGGTCTAAACTATCCCCAACTCAGCTGCCTCTTTTCAATAAAATAATAGCTTTACCCCCCCCCCCCCTCCACTTTTTGCCACTTTGAGGTCCCAATTTTCAGCCCTGGCCTTGCTTGTGCAGTGAATCCTTATGAGCTTAATTTTCATAAAAAAGCAGGTCCACTTTTTTAAAAGATGTCAGTTTCAATAATTATTAACATTTGATGTAATAATGAGTGCTATGTTTTCAAGGTTGGCAAAATCTATCTTACTTTTAAATTTTCTAAAATATGGTTTATGATGATTTGTTTAAAGTGTCCTTATAACTAGAGAGAAATAATGAATGTATTAGTTTTAAACAATTAATACAAAAATGATGTAGAGGGTTGATTGATAACTTTATTAGTTTGCTTGTTCCCTATGGAAAAATGTTTTATTTTTTATCTAATCTATTTTTGCAAGTAAAAATGTCTTTTACTGATCTGCCATCACTGGTTCTCACATGTTCATTTATATATTCAGCTTGTACCTTCCAAATGTGGCCTCTAACACAGGGTATGATTTTTAACCTTACAGTAATCTTGTTTTATGTGATAGATGTGCATGTCTTCTCTATCTCTCCCCAGCCATTGAGCAGCATCCAAGTCTTCATATTCACCACTGGTCCAGATTCATGTGTCGCAATGATTATGAATCCTTGACAGAAAGTGTGACCCTTTAGAGAAGATTACCTTCAGAACCAGTCTTCATATGATGGCTTTTATATTAATCCCAGAGCCTGGTGACGATAGCAAATGGAATATGTTTTAAATGATTTTTTACACTCCGTAGATTAGAATTGGTAAAATATATTAGGTTGTTACAAGTAAAAGGATTGGCACCTCTACACCTATCACAGCAACCCATCTGTCATATGCTGGCTCATTAATACAGTCTGAAAACACATGCATCATTTATCCACTAGTGGCAAATGGTTAGATGACTGTCACATATCTTTGTATTTTAGAACCCTCTAGATTCTTGTAGAGAGAAAAACATTTTTATTAAAATGTCATAAATAGTTGTTATTTACAAAATAGTAAATATAATATTTTTTCCCCTTGGGATGCAGTTAATGTAAGAATTATCCAGTACATACCAAGATATAAAGTGAACAATCTGCTTTCAAAATTATTAAGGACAATTTTTTTAAACAGAACTTACTGTCAGACATGTTTATCTTTATGGAAAAAATAAATTCTAACACCAGTGCAATAAACAATGCAACACCACAATCCATCCATCCAGCATTCCAGTAATCCAGATCTCATCCAGTGTTGGCTGACCTCTGCACACTGACAAAAGCTCTGTCCTCCTGAATAAAGTGATCTCCATCATCATTGTTTTCATTTTTGCAACCAATCACACTATAGGGAAGCCGGGGATAGCTAACAATGAATGAGAATCACCCAGTGCTGGATGGATGGAGGACTTGTCATAGACTCCTATACAGATCACTGGATCCTGGTTGGGAAGTATTAGTTTAAATAAAAGATAGAAAAGGACTTATTACCCTGTCACTATTACTGGTCTCATTCAACCCTTAAGAGGCATTATGTACCTCTGTTCTCACTCCAGAAGATAAGGGTACAGATATGTCGGGGCTACTAAAGGATGCTAAAATATTCCAAATAAGCTTCCCATCTTTAGATCCCCCCAGAACGTCTACAGGAGGAGAGTTTCTGCATGTTGTGACTTCTGGCAAAGTTCAGCTTTTTCCCTGTGTTGGACACCCTATTTTATCCAGCAGCAGGAAAGCCTAAAGCATTGAGAGCTATCCAGCAATTGTCACTGGCCCATTGAGTTGTTTATACTTAAATAATAATTATTTATACCTAAAAATATCTAAAATTAAAAACTAGTGGTGTTTAAAAATCTGTTTGATTTGTGCTGTGTTCTTTTGAACTGAAACAATCTCAACATAAACGATAAATGATATCATGCCTATTGTAAATTGTTGGTAGTTTTATTATTGGCTTTAAAAACCACCAGCTGATGGTAGAAGTAAGCAGTTTAAAAAAAGTGACATACTCTTAAAATGAATATTCGTTTCTAATAGAAAGAAACCTAATATTAAAATAGGCAATACTATTTGAAAGCAGCTTGAAAAATTCTTCTTGTCCACAGTGTTTCTTTAACCTCCTGAGCGTTACACTGAGGTCTAGATTTCTGTACCAAAAGTTATCCATTGTTTTTCATGAATTTTTTTTTTTTAAATTGTAGACCTGTAACTTACAGAAATATGTCCGAACAGGGGTTCTAGTAGATATTATGAATA
>NC_092868.1:38434464-38451666 GCF_032062135.1 Pyxicephalus adspersus | reverse complement strand
ACACTTTGTATTTATTTGAATTATTTTGTATTGGATTCAATACAGGAGTTTGTATTGAATCCAATACAAAATGAATGAATGAGTTTCAATTTGAATTTCCCGCACACACGCCGACGTCATCACGCACGCAGGGAGAAGCCGTCCGTTTTTTTTTTTCTCCGCCGGACAGCTTCTCGTTTCAGAAGGCACCCGGCGTTGGAACGAGAAGGATGTGGGACGATCAGCGGGACCAGGTAAGAAGCCGGCCGGCATCTTGTGTCCCGCCGGCCGGCATCTTGTGTCCCGCCGGCCGGCATCTTACCGGTCCCGCTGGCACCCGGCACTGGAGAGGGAGATCGACGGACGACGCTGGACGGAGGACGACGCTGGAATTCGATAACGACGCTGGATGAGCACAGGGGGACCAGGTAAGTAAGGATGGGAAAAATCTCGGGGTTAACCATCCTTGCAATTTTTTTTTGCCCGAACGAAGGTCGGGCTTAATGGCAAGGAGGTTAAAGTTTTTCTATTTACTAGCTGTATGTAGACATTTCCCAGCAGGATATCCTACAACATTTTTGGTTTGCGTACAGTAAAAGTATGTTTCTATCACTTATTTCTAATGTACGCCATAATGTATATACACTATAATATCTGAGTAAACACTATTTTAGTATTCATTTTTATGTAAGCTAGAGCTCTGTGTAATTGGTATTCTAGATCTGTACAGATCTGTCTCATCACCATAATTTTGCTGATGCCAGTCTGCTGACCTCCCTGGTTAGTCTGACTGGTGATAATGACCGCTGTGCTTTGCTTGCTGTAAGGGGAGTAAGATAATTTACTTCTAATTACAGGAGTTCGTTAGTAAACTACTAACTACTTGGCCTAATAACAACATGCTGTCATTAGCAACCTTTTTTTTTGTCCCTTTGGCCATGCATTAGAGCGTATTTGTTGAAGGACATAATTATTTGCTCAATTTTCCTATCCTTAATTATCAACTGAATGACCACTCCTTTCAGTTCTCAGTTAAAAGGTTTTCCTGCTTAAACAAAAATATTTTATTTGCTTTAGATTCATTAATATTTTTTGTAATAACAGGAATGTTTCATTATATTTGGCTGTTACCATGTACAGAACTTTAAAACTCCCCTGACCTTGTTGACCAATATCTATGAAAAATTGGTTAAAGATATTTCTTTTTAAATGCTGACTTTCCCTTTATCTGATAGAATTACATACATTTTAAAGGATATTAAAATTCCTTGCTTTTGTTATACCAATTTAGTTAACCTGCTTTAGAAGACAGAAACGTTGACTCTTACTTAGGACTTAGTCAACTCTATTTTCCCATATTTGCCCATTGGTATGGTTGTTAAGCTGCAGTAGTTTTGAAGGAAAAAACAACAGTCAACGCACCACCCCCCCCCCCCCCCCAGGGACTGATATGGGCTTAATATTAATAGCCCACATTAATATTTAGGGATGTAAGCTTGTAACATGTAAGCAAGCTTACGGTTGTCTATGAAATTGGCCTTGAATTGCAGTGGGAAATGAAATGGGAAAATGTACTATGACCTTTAAACTTTTATCAGTTTTTAAATGTGTGATTTTGGTAAATACAACCTGCTTTGACACTAGATAAGAAGCAGGATGACTTGTTTTTTGTAAATCTCTACACTCCCCTCAGAAAACTTTTTGGATTATTATACTCCAGTGCTATATTGCCTTCTTGTGTGTATGTAAAGTGTACCATAAAATATATAAATTGTGTTAAAACTGTAAACTTGGGGTCAGTTACTAAATGTGGGTAATAATTAAAAAAAACAATACATGTAATCAAAGGGGACCTGCATAGAAGAACCATTAGAGAGTAGTCATACAGAGTATGGGTGAAACCGCAAGATAAAAACATTTTAATGTCAAACATTTTTGCTGTTTAGGTGCATCAACTTTCCCTGCTTTTTTATTTCTGTTTTAAATTGCATTCTGAATAAATGTTTTAGACTATAATGTGGCCACAGGTCCTGCCGTTGCTTTCACAGGGCTGACAGGTTGTGATTTTTTTAGTGCAAGTTGGATGAAAGCTTCACTTATTTGACATTTCAGTTGAAAACAGGTGTGCCAAGTTTTTTTTTACTAAAAAGCTGACCGAGAAATGCTTGTTTTTATTGATGATTTTAAAGTATATGTCCAGCCCAAATATTTTTAGTTTTGTATAGACGAGGGAAGGGTTAAAGCCACAAACGTGTTTTTTTTTTTTTTTTGCTGTCAGCACCCAACTAGGAAGCTTTCCCTTAACTTTTTGATCTATATTTGAAAAAAGAGAAGGCATCTTTCCAAAGTGAACAATAGTACGGGTGTCCCTAAGGGAAGATTTTCTGTCTATTATCCTGATGATAACTCAAAATGTTTGAGTTCCCATCATGTTAACAATGGTGACCAGGACAAATAAAGATGGCGATCTCTCCAAGGAAGACAATAAAAAATGAAAGATGGTCCAACCCTTCTCTACTTTATCCAAATAAAAAAAAGTGTTTGCTATTTTATAAAATGTCATTTCCATTTTGTATATTTTAAACTTTACAAGTTGTATTAGAGATTTGCACCGCTTAGTTTTTCTTAGACTCTTAGTTAGACTTCCCACTGTTTTTATTTAGCTTCTAGCTTGGGTAGCTTCAGTAATTTGCTAACAATTTCAAGGACAGTGCCTCTTCACTAGCCAGATTTAATGCTGCTCCAATCAAACACATATCCAGCACAGAACTTTCTGTTCCTCTCAGAGGGCTGCATAAAAAAGTGTTGCTAGATCTGGTTGACTGCACCCCAAATTCTCATGATTTCAATGCATTCTTACAGAACTCAAAGGTTTCTGCAGCTCCTAACTTCTTTTAGGTCCTTGTAATACCCCTTTTACACGTTGCAAAAGAGCCACTTCTAGACAGTTCCTAGTCTACAGTGCGACTGAAGTAAAGGAATTCCTTTTTTTGGATGTAAAAGTAAACCTGACCAGCTGTTCCCTAGTCAAGGATCCCTCTATGCTCCATTGAGCACAGGAATCCTCCAAACATGGAAGTTTCTTTGTTCATTTTAAGAGGACACTCTACTTAGGTTTTATTTGAATATATATATACTTTATAAGTATAGTGGGCCATGGTGTGTGCAGGGAAATTCAGTAAAACCCCCAGTAGCTATTGATATCAGATTTCTATTACAAATATGCCCCTCCTGACTCCACTCTGTACAATGGAGGACTTTTCATCCAACCTTTCTCCACTAGGGTAATCTTGAATATGAATGATGTTACCGTGCTTCTTCAGGATTGAAAAGACACATTGATTAGCTATTTCTTGGCAATACCATGCTCCTCTAAGATTGGGGGGGCACTAGTTAGTAAATACGTGATAATTCTCAGACAAGTATAAAATGTTCACTCCTCCCAGGCACCACATAGCTCCAACCAACAAATCTGCATCCTTCATGCACCTTGATTTTCCAATTGAGCACCTGCCTAGATCACCGACCACATAAGCCAGTAGCTTGTTCAAGGGAGACAAGGTGTATCCCTTTAATTAAATACAGCCAAACTTCTATTCTATTTCTGTTTGGGATACAAAATAAGGAAACATTAGAATCCCAGACAAGTTTTAGTTTTGTCTTCTTAGAAATTAATCTTTACATAGAAACAAATGTTTCATTAGGTATCAGGAGGAAATCTCTCCAAAGTACGTAAAGTATGGATAGTTGGCACCCAAATAATTGTCCTCTCTTTTCTTGTTCTGATGACAGCTTACAGTTTTAGATTTTATATTTCTTTTTGTCCCAGTGACAGTGGTCACTAAAACAAATAAAGAATCTGCCAGCAGCGACCTGACAAACCTGACAACGCCTTTAATCCATCACCACCTCATCCAAAACTTTGTCATTTGCGGATGACATTCAGTGTCACAATGTTAATACTGGGACATTTATAAATAACCTTTTTCACAATTTCTTTTTGTGTGAATAGCTTCCTTTTATTGGGTAACTCTGAACAATTATACACACACATTTTTTTTGTATACGTAACACATGAATAGGTTGGAATACCGATAGGTATTTTTTACTTCCTATCATCCTTTCTGATATGTTAGTAGCTAAGGCTTATAAAGCATACAGACAAATTAATATAAGAGCTACTCTAGAAATGCTGTGTTGTATTAAAAAAAGAAAAAAAAAATATCTGAATTACCCACTCTCATTCTGCAGCTTCCGGCTCTTTCTATATTAATAACAGCTGCTGTACGAATGAGCAATCTAATTTCATTTTACTGCACTGTAGAAATCTCACACACAGACGTGCTCTGTTTTCTGATGTTGTCCTATTATCCCAGCAGGTGGAGTGCTTTGACCTAGGTTAGTAAATTTCAAGACTGGCTAAGCCTTAAGGGCCTTTAGCTCAGAGATAATTACAAAAAGCCGTGGTGTCAATTCCAATATATGGCACAGGATCTTTGGATGTTACAGCTGTAGCACCCAGGAACACATGCCTATGATTTCTAGTTAACTGGGGACATCTGCGTTTCTCAAGCAGCTTTATAGTTAATAATAAAATAGCCCTTTTTTTTGCAAAGACGAATATATAGATCTTTCATGG
Source organism: Pyxicephalus adspersus (assembly GCF_032062135.1). Classification (NCBI taxonomy): domain Eukaryota; kingdom Metazoa; phylum Chordata; class Amphibia; order Anura; family Pyxicephalidae; genus Pyxicephalus; species Pyxicephalus adspersus. The sequence goes on along the minus strand of NC_092868.1, from coordinate 38,447,048 downwards.
TGAGCTTGCAATGTTTGAGATGAGCTAGAAAAAAAATGATGAGGCTTATTTAATAAAGCAATGTGCAAAGTCTAGCAGTAATCCACAGCAGTTAGTCACCAGTTTTTTTTTATTCTTATGGCTATTGTGAATTAATGAAATTGAAATCTGGTTGGTTGCCTTTTTACAATGGATTCAGGCAACACTTGGCAATGCACAGCATTCTTTGCAAAGTATTGAAATGTGACATTTATTCAGAATGTGTTTTTTTTCAATATACATTTTTAACAAAACAAAAAAAAGAAGGGGAGACTAAAGACGAGCCCAGAGCCTCCTGGGATACTCATGTCCCGTATCTTGGGCATGCGTAGACGAGGTTTTTACCTGCAATGTAAAAAAAGTACCGATCTCACACATGAACAGTTTGTTTTTTACATTTACAGGTAAAAACTTCACTCGGTCTTGCACCTGCACAGTGTGAGATTGGGTGAGGTAAGCAAAAGCTGAAAGAAGATGGCAGCACCCATTGGTCCCTTCACCCTGGGGTGAAGGAAGAATAAGGGATGGCATGTGACTGAATCAATTAAAAAACTGCAAATTCGTTGTCTGTTTGGGTCTAATACAGGACTTATTCAATGAAGTTTGCAAGCAGCAAAATGCAAATTCCTATGTTCAGTAACATAAGGAAAACATTTTCAAATGCATCTTGTATCTAACTTCAGCAAAGTTTATTTTGTTAGATCACCCTGGGTTGCTGCATTTATCAATACTGTCACTTCCTGTGCATACTGGCAGTTCTGACCCTGGGCGTACCTGCCCTTCCAAGTTTTATCAGTTTCAACCATCCCGCCTGCTAATCAGGAAATGCCTCTTAATCATCCCTGGCTATTAGCTAGATCAGACACAGCACATGTCTCCACTAGTGTCGAGCCCCCTAGTTCTACTGAGCAATTTCCTGCACACCTGTTGGTTAATTCAGTGTTTCCACTGTCCAGCTCCCAAGTTAACCCCTTGTTGCCCAGTCTGTTGTTTCCAAGCCTTTTCCCCTGCTCTGTTCCAGTGTTCTTCCCGGTCTGTAGATATTCCTGTGTCACCTGTGCCTCCTGTTGCTTCCAGTGTCTACTGTGTTCCCTGTGTCTGCAGTGGCCCCTATGTCATTGATGTCTGTTTCCTGGATCTCTGGTATGTGACTCCTGGCTTGTGACCTGACCTCTGTTGCTTGCTGTCTGCCTTTCTTGACAATTCTTCTGTTTAGTGATTTGGTACCATGAATCTTATTGCCCACCCTGGTGTGCCCGAGGACTGCAACCTGGAGGTAAACAGCAGCTGTACATCCCCACCACTAGAGGCTCTGGAAAGACCTGCTTGCCGCTTGGACTCTGTGCCTTTGCCCTTCTCAGGGCTTTGTTTCCCCAAGCGTGACAAATACATAAAAGTCATATTTAGGTAATTTCTACAAGTTTTTATACAAATTATCATATTTGTGTTATTGTATCTACTGTAGACTAGCCACTACAGGCATTTCATGTATTCTGTAATTGTATTCAGGCAGAATACAATTACATTCTCATATTATCTCCAACGTTTTTTTGAACATACCAGTGATCTCACTATACCCAAATGGCCCCAAGTCGCCAGATTTCAGTCCAATAAAGCACGTTTGGGTTTAATGGATAGAACATCATGCATGTGTTGACAGATTAGCAGCAATTTAGTAATGCTATTATGTCAAAACAGAAAAAAAAAACCTGATGAATGTTTCCAGCACCTTTTTATTCCTATACATGAGGAATTACTGAAGTTCTGAAGGCAAAGGGGGTCCAGCCCAGTACTAGCCAAGTGTACCTTATAAAGTGGGTGTAGAGTGTATACTGTACATATTGATCAAATGACCCATAAACTTTTGAGAAAATGTATCAATCCTGAAAAGCCAAGGTGCATTTACAAATTTTTTCAGCTATGCAGTCATTCTTTTTTTGAGTCCATGGTGTCCTACTTTACTCTCCAATCCTTGTCTTTATTTTGAAAGCAGAACAAATACTACTGAATTATATTCTATATGTGGACAAGTAAAGAAGACCTAACTTCCCCTCCTGTTAAGATATATCTAGGTTTCCAACATAGGTAGTTTTGGAGCAATGTCAAATCTGGCACATTAAGTAGCTGTCACCAATAAGTCCAGCAAAGGGATTAAAAAGGTTCTATCTTCTCTTTTTGGAGAGAATTAATTCAGCAAAAAAAAAAAACCAATACATTTTTAAGGAAAACATTCTGGAAGAGGATTTATGTACACATTTGATATACTATGAGCTACCAGTTGTTTTAAGTAATTGTCTCTAAATTTATAGAAAGAATTATGTAAATACTAATATGATGTGACTTTTATTTATGCAATATCCCTCTGATGTGAAAATAGTTGTAACAATGACAAATTTGAATCACGTGTTAAAAATGCTACAGTGAGCTTGTCAGACCTGCAGTCACTCTGATAACAAATTAGAAACTGACTTGTATTCATGCTAGGTATGTGTCTAATTCAGTCTGCACTATCTTTGCCCAATACCTTCACTCTCTCCATCATATTATTATTATTATTATTATTAATAATAATAATAATAAACAGGATTTATATAGCGCCAACATATTACGCAGCGCTGTACATTAAATAGGGATTGCAAATGACAGACTAATACAGACAGTGATAGAGGAGGAGAGGACCCTGCCCCGAAGAGCTTACAATCTAGTAGGTGGGGGAATTTCACACACAATAGGATGGGAGATATGTAGTGGTGGGAAGTAGTGATGGTTTCAAAAGACAGAAAAAGACGGGTGGGCAAGTTTGAAAAAATGGGTTTTGAGCGCTCTTTTAAATGAGCAGAAAGTAGGAGCAAGCCGAAAAGGACGAGGAAGACCATTCCAGAGAGTTGGAGCAGCTCTAGAGAAGTCTTGTATCCGTGCGTGTGATGAGGTTACGAGTGAGGAAGTCATTAGTAGGTCATTGGAGGAGCAGAGAGAGCGGCAGGCGCAGTATTTTTTTACCAAGTCAGAAATGTAAGTGGGACAATAACTGTGTAGGGATTTGAAGGCAAAGCACAGGAGCTTGAATGTGATTCTAAGGTGAAATGGAAGCCAATGGAGAGAACTACAAAGAGATGCAGCAGAAGAGGAGTGGAGGGAAGGATGGATGAGTCTGGCTGCAGCATTCATAATAGATTGTAGAGGAGAGAGTCGGGTTAGTGGAATACCAGAGAGAAGAATGTTACAGTAGTCCAGACGGGAGATGATAAGAGCATGTACAAGGAGTTTGGAGGTCTCAGGGGACAGGTAGGAGCGGATTTTGAAGATGTTGCGTAGGTCAAAGTGATCATATCAGGGATGCCACATGAACTTCCAACATATAGCACATACAGTCCAGGAATTATTGCACATTTTACAAGGAAAAAAAGTTTGATTTTGAGTTTAGTTTTTTTTTAGTTTAATATTAATCAGACTAAAGACTTTTAGTTACTTCCTAATACTAGGCCAAAAAACATCTCTAGTACTGCCCTGCTTATAATACTTAAAACCATGAACACAATTAAAATGAGAAAAAAAATACAATCCAGGCACTGCCTACTGTGCTCATTGTCAGTGAAGAAGTGGATTTTATTAAATTGCTTGTCTTGCAATAATCATATTTTCCTTTTCCTTAATAAGCAGAAAAAGCTAATCGCATTATGTCAGTGTATTTCTTTCTTGGCTGTGGGCCACCTCAATAGGCGACAAAGATTAACTGCTGAATGTGCAGACATAAGAAAAGTTCAGTTTTACTTTTATATATTTTTTTTTCTTTATAGAAACTTTTTTTTTTTTATTTTTGTTAAACATGTTGCTATATGGTTTTTGTTGTCTGTGTTATAATCTTTTTTTATTGTACTATATTATTTAAAATCGCTAGTAAAATGTACTGTAGTGAATGGTGGAAATGGTCATTTGGAACAGTAGAAGTGGTTTGTAGAAGGATGGTTATGTGGAGCCTGAGAATTTAGGCTATATAAACTTGACAATATATCAATGTCCTAAAACAATACTCCGTAAATACTGCACCACAAGCCAAATGTGAAAGACACTCATAAAGCCTAATGCCAAGGATTATTTTGAAAGAAAATGTAAATTCTTTTATTACATATTTATTTCTGCACTCTGAATATAGACATAAAAAATAACACCTTGTCTGAGCCTACCATATTGTTTATTAAACCATTTAATAACTATCAAATGTTGAGGCAATGAAAACCCAGAAGAGAACTTTATAATATACAATACAGCTTAAAAGGTACCTAAACTCAACATTTTTACTTTACATACAAGGGTAAACAACTCTTCTATGTAAGTTAAAAATGTTGGTGCAAAACACTTTTTCTAGGCAATCAAGACTTAAAGGGAATGCAGAGACTCTGGGATACATACTACACAGATTCCGGGAGGCAATGCTCCTTCTGCGCATTCCTGGGATCTTGGGCATGTACAGAAGGGGCATTTTCCTCCCCCTTCACAGCGGCTACATCACCCAATCTCGCAGCTGCCTGATAAAATAGGATAATAAAGAATACAGAAAAAATACAGATTGAGCCTTAAGCAAAGGTCATGCCTATAACATGCAGGATCTTACTTAAGATAGCAATATGGTAATCAGAGTACAACATTAGTTGTCCAACCAGAAATTATCCTTCACTGAAATGAAAAAAAATGTACATCCGATTGATTGCTGTGGGAAACTTCACTATGAACCCCTTTGAACGAGTATACATTTACTAGCACCTTGCTAAATATATATGCCGTTACACCATGTCAGTTTCATTTCCTTTGCTATTGCACACTGCACTGACTGTATCTTCAGAATATTTAATTTATTCAATTTTCTGAAAATCTGATTAGACAGATGAATGCAATTAGTGAGTATAGCTGGCGCCAAGCTCTCCTTTTTCTGGCACACATAAAGTAATTGCATGTTGTGGTTAACCAAGGAACCTGATGATTCAGTGCTATGACAAGGTCTTGATAGGCACAGATGTTCTAGGAGTGGTGATCTGAACCCTTTAGGTAGGATGTCTGATATCTGTGACCTGCAATACTGATAATGGACTACTAATCTGTGCCATAGTAATGCAGACCTACATTACTATGTGCTATGAATAGTAAAAAAAACTTTCCTTAAGCTCTGGTGTAAATAGGATGATATAAAGGACATATATAATTAAGTTCTGTATATATATATAATGTATAATCTGTATCATTTATATTATTTACAGAAAGTAATTGAATCTGATTTCATATTAACTTCTGGCAGTCCTCATTTAACAGTGACTGTCATTTAACAAGTGACTGAACCAGGAGCTAAAAGGTACGCTAATAGGAAGAAAAAGAGTGACAGAAAAATAAACTTATTACTGTGCTACTTTTTTTGCACTGTCCAGGTTAAGGCTAGGCATGGGTGTTGTGCCAACATGTCCCAAGGAAAAAATTTTCTAAAAATGTGTTTTTCAGTAAAAACATGTTTTCCTGGTCACACTTTTTATTTAAACCTTGCACTTGTTCTCCCAGCCCCCAGACACCAGCAATTTTGGTAAGAATACTGGTGGCTTTTGTGTGTTTTTCCTGATTATAGATTAACTTTGATTTACAGAGAAATGCTTTTTTATCACCCTAACTTCCCACTTCTAATCTTTCCTGATCCCAGATCCTCACTTCTCTGCAATTTTGGTGACAATTTTTCCTTCATGGGGATTCGATCAAAATTTAGTGGAAATCTATTTTTTATCTTACTGGCAACAATCTTCCCAATGCCCACGCTCTGGGTTTATTTCTGTGTGTTGATTTAAAGACTAAAACTGTGTACACACTGCCAATTTTTGTTGTTGGAAAGGATCTTTCACGATCCTTTCCAACGACAAGGGAGTGCACGATGCATGAACGGTGCTGTACATACAGCACCGTTCATGCTCTATGGAGAGGGGAGGGGGAGAGCGACGGAGCGGCACCCTGCTGCGCGCTCTCCCCTTCCCTTTCATTAGGATCGGCTGTCGTCCATCGTCTGTGGATCCGGCAGGTCGGTGGTCCGGACGATGGACGACACTGACTGTACACACGGCAGATTTTCGCCTGATAATTGGCCGATGCCGATTATCGGGCGATAAAAATCTGACGTGTGTACGTAGCTTTACCTGGTTTAGAACTGAGCTTTCCCCATTGAACCTAATACCCTTGTTCCCACTATCCCCTCTCATTTTTTTATTAGATTGTAGATACAATCTAATGGCAAACTCGGCTTAAGTGAGTTGAATTTTCCCCATTGAACCTAAAGACTAAAGATATCTTGTGACCATATAAAAAAATGTTGGTAACAGGACAGAAGGAAAGATTTGCAGCATTTTTATTTTATCTTTTATTGGGCTAATATATTTATTTTTAACTGGAGGCCTGCTTCAAAATAAGCTGATCCATAATTACTCAAACTCCAAACCCTTACTTACGCTGGAAGTGAAGTTTAATCACTCTGACATTCACTCTTCACGCATATGGTCATTATGTGATTTATGTATCTATTTTATTTGGTGCCCGCTGGATGAATTACAAGAATTCCTGAATTAAAACATGCTTTACAGCTTGTCAGATTATTGCTGACTATTTTTATTGCCTTTGGTGCTTACTTGATCATCCCATAATTATAATACACAGCGTACACCATGTGTCATACAGGGTGATTGCTCTTTGATTGACCATAATGGCAGCAAAATATAATGTATAACCATAACTCATAATTGGTTATTGCTTCACATTACTGTTAACCACGTAGTATGTTGACATGCTTTTTAGAATCTGTATTGGGTGAAACATTTATATGCGAAAGGCAATGTCATATGCTTCTTTATGTGGCTTTTATATTGCTTTTAAACAAGTGGGGAAAGCCTCTCATACAGCAATAAAGTTCCATGCATGTGTTTGGCTCTTGCCAAAAACAAAAATTTAAACCCCAACTGTGTATTATAAACAATTACCTTTATGACATGTCTTTTGATAATGTTCATTTTTGCCATTTGTTTTCATCATGTAGCTTTTTCTGTTCACATGCATGCTCTCCAACAATTCTTGTATGGCATTCTCCGATAGAAATATTTGTGATGACAACAGTAGACAATGTCAGCAACAAGACAGGCATGGAGCGTTTGGGACATAGAGGAAGGCCTGCATGAATGGGGTGGGTAGGTAGCAGGCAGGAAGGGGTTAAGGTTTTAGGCAGGCATGAAGTAATGGTAAAAGGGAGGTGATGTAGGTTTAGGGGTGGGATAAAGGATATAAGTTCAGTGGGTAAAGCAGGGGGGTTAATCGTTAGAAGGGCAGCGTTATAAAAGTTTCCCACCCTCCCTCCCAGTTGACATTAGTGTTCTATAGCAGCGAGGTCCTTTGAAGTGGTATCAGTGGTGGTGGGAGATCCATCTTTGGTATGGAGTTCTCCCGTTGTGGTAATAATAATTGTGGTTGGATTGTTTGGGGGTGAGGACTGCGTATTATTTGGGATAACAAGCTGGGGGTTTTATGACTGGGAACATATACATATCCTGATAGTACAGATCAAAATAGGAAGGTTAATGCATGGGAGGAGGTCTCAAGGACCAGTAACCTGATAGTTGTTAAGGGGTTAAAAATTTAAAATGGAATTGTTGTTATTGATTTTTTTGATGTTATTGTTGATGTATTTTATTGTGTATATATATATATTAAATATGTATATATATAATAAATATGTTTAAATGGTTAATGTTATTTATGGTTATTTATTGATTGTTATCTATTAGTTATTTAAAGGTTATTTATTTTTGTGTGTGATTCTTTGAGGGGAGGGGTTAGTGGGTACTGAATGCTATTTCTCTGCCGTCTTTCATGTCATGTGCATTGGAAAGCCTCCATTCCTTAACTGGGAGACAGGGACAGAGCAATGTCCCCAAAAAATATGAAAAGCCTTAAAAAATCCTTAATACCAAGATCTCCATCTCCAACAAAGCTGGAGATTTAAAACTAAACATTTCATATGCACAGAGAATACAAGCTTTTTAGGCCCCAATCAGCAAGTACACTGCTCAGGTTGTGATCATCGTGGCAAAAATGTGACATGACCTCTATCCCCCTAGTTCATTATCTCTGGAAAAATATTCTATGGTTCATATATAGGCTTACAGATAGTGTACTGTACATCTAAATCCGCTTTAATGTTTTTTTAAAATCCAAACCCTACATATGTTCTTATTTTGGGTCTGAAAAAATGTATTAAATTTCTGCTTATTAGCAGCAAGGAGAGCTATTTTACCTTCATGGATTCAGCAGCATCAACCCACTTTCTTATCTGTGATCTCCTGCATGAGAGTAGTATACAAAAGAGACAGATAAGAGGCCTACCGAGTAGATGATAAGTTAGTTACACAATTTTTTCAAACATGGCATTTTTAACGGTTTTGCATACAGATTTATATGTATTTACTAGTGCCGTTGTGTGTAAAGATTGTATTTAAGATCTGTTCTTTGTAATAATAAGTAATTTATTAAAGCTCTCCAGTGCTGGAGAGGATACACTTTCATCAGTGGAGCTGGGTGATTCTGCAGATATGGAATGGATCTGGTCCAGGACTGAAAACATTTGCTAAGAAATAGCTAATGACTTTGATGAAATACATTCCAGGTTTGCTGGATCACCCAGCTTCACTGATAAAAGTGTATTCTCTCCAGCCTTGGAGAAATATAATAAATCAGGCCCAGAGAATATATGGAAATCTCTTTGTGGAATCCAGGGGTTTGTCGATACATTTTGAATGCAGTTTATCTCTATGTCTAGCTCAACCTTTTGAGAGTCCAAAAAAATATCCCAGGTTATATTTTAATCTTCTGTGTCTAACCTTTTATTTTCTGTACAAGGTGCAAACAAGAAAATGAAGGGGTAATCTACCAAAAGTGATTCTTTCTCTCTAAGAGGTTTCCTAAATGTTCGCTTTGAAATTGATACCCCACTTCTAAAATGTTGGATTTTGCCTCACTTACCGTTCTTCCAACAAAAAGAGGGGTGCATCATCTTAGTAATTAAATAAACAATGCAAAACATAAAAAAAGATTTTTGCTTCTACACGTATTTCTAAAAGTTCTTTAAAACAGTGCAGACAAAACTGTAGTAGTAATACCATTGTAACAAATGAAATTGGAATTTGTCTAGACAGCAGCATTTACAGAAGATAAATACCGCAATGTAAAAATAAAAAATATTTTTTGAAAGCTTTTTTGTGCATGTAAATGATCATTTGAACTATGCTTTACCACAAACAGATGTAACTGATTGAATTTTCAGTGGGTTTTTTTTTAATATTTGTTTATTTTTACTGTTCATAATTTTCTGTTTGTTGAAGTTCATTGCGTGATAGCTTTCTGTATAGAAATTACACTAAATGTATGTTAGAAATGTGTTACCTGATTAAAAGGGGGATGAGAGAGTAAATTCAAAGTTTACCTGATTTTTTAGCCATTCATTTTTCTCATTGAATCAGAAGCACATGTTACTGAAAGACATTCTAAAATGTCAAGTGTTTTTTTTTATTATTATTTTCACTTGAAACAATCTAAAAAACAATCTAACAGCTTTGACATTGTTTCACCTTTTTCTACACAAATGTAAGAGTGAACATCCTGAATTAATATTAAAATTAACACATGTTGACTTAAAAATGGATAATGTTCATATATTAATGGCATTGTGTGTATTTTTCTGCTGTACAGAGTAACCATCAGCCAGGAAGGACATTTTAGCTGCTCGCTTTTAATAAGTGACTGCTCACTTAATACAGTAAGATCTATAAATATTTGGACAGAGACAACTTTTTTCAAATTTTGGTTTCTGTACATTACCACAATTTATTTTAAATGAAACAACTCAGATGCAGTTGAACTGCAGACTTTCAGCTTTAATTCAGTGGGTTGAACAAAAAGATTGCATAAAAATGTGAGGAACTAAAGCCTTTTTTTAACACAATCACTTCATTTCAGGGGCTCAAAAGTAATTGGACAATTGACTCACAGGCCCTGATTTATGAAAGCTCTCCAAGGCTGGAGAGAATACACTTTCAGAAGTGAACTGGGTGATCCAGAAAACATGGAATGGATTTTTAAAAATAATTTTCTATTTGCTAGCAAATGTTTTGAATCCTGGACCAGATCCATTTCAGGTTTGCTAGATCACCCAGTTCAATTCTGAAAGTGTATTCTCTTCAGCCTTGGAGAGCTTTCATAAAACAGGGTCAAATACTATTTCATGGGCTGATGTGGGCAATTCCTTTGTTGTGTCATTATCAGATAAGCAGATAAAAGGCCTGGAGTTGAAGATTCTCCATGCAGGTGAAACAAGCCATCCCTAAGCCAAAAACAAGCCAAAAACAGAAAAAAACATCCGAGAAATTGCTACAATATTAGGAGTGGCAAAATCTACAGTTTGGTACATCATGAGAAAGAAACAAAGCACTGGTGAACTCAGGAGCGCCAAAGGACCTGGGCGTCCATGGAAGGCAACAGTGGTGGATGATGGCAGAATCATTTCCATGGTGAAGAGAAACCCCTTCACAACAGCCAACCAAGTAAACAACACTCCCCAGGAAGCAGGCATATCAATATCCAAGTCTACCATAAAGAGAAGACTGCATGAAAGTAAATACAGAGGGTGCACTGCTAGGTATAAGCCTCAGGAATAGAAAGGCTAGATTAGACTTTGCTCAAAAACATCTAAAAAAGCCAGCACAGTTCTGGAAAAACATTCTTTGGGCAGATGAAACCAAGATCAACCTTTACCAGAATGATGGCAAGAAAAAAGTATGGAGAAGGCGTGGAACAGCTCTTGATTCAAAGCATACCACATCATCGGTAAAACATGGCGGAGGCAGAGTGATGGCTTGGGTGTGCATGGCTGCCAGTGGCACTGGGACACTAGTGTTTATGGATGATGTGACACAGGACAGAAGCAGCCAAATGAATTCTGAGGTGTTCAGAGACATACTGCTCAAATCCAGGTAAATGCAGTCACATTGATTGGGAGGCGTTTCATAATACAGATGGACAATGACCCAAAACATACAGCCAAAGCAACCCAGGAGTTTAGTAAAGCAAAGAAGTGGAATATTCTTGAATGGCCAAGTCAGTCACCTGATCTGAACCCGATTGAGCAAGGATTTTTACTTGTTGAAGACTAAACTTCGGACAGAAAGGCCCACAAACAAACAGCAACTGAAAGCCAATGCAGTAATGGCCTGGCAGAGCATTAAAAAGGAAGAAACCCAGCATCTGGTGATGTCCATGAGCTCAAGACTACAGGCTGTCATTGCCAACAAAGGGTTTTCAACCAAGTATTAGAAATTAACATTTTATTTTCAACTTTTTAATTTGTCCAATTACTTTTGAGCCCCTGAAATGAAGTGATTGTCTTAAAAAAACGCATTAGTTCCTCACATTTGTATGTAATCTTTTTTCTTAGAAAAAAGTTGTCTCTGTCCAAATATTTATGGACCTAACTGTATTAATATTTAAATAAAAAAAATCAGATATCAAATAAAAGAAAAAAATAAATATTAAAATGACCCCAAGCCAATATAGCTTCTATTTAAATGTACTGTAGTTAAAATGTGTGAAACAGACTATAAACAGCTGTATGTAACACATATTTGCAATATTAAGTGGTACATATAATGAGCTTGATTTAAAAAAAGAGCTCCAAGACTGGAGAATATCAACTATCATGAGAGAACATGAGTGATATTGAAAACCTTGAATGGATTTCTTTAAAATCAATTGCTAATAGTTGGCAGATGTTTTCATTCCTGGATCAAAATCATTCTAGGTTTGCAGAATCACCCAGGTTATTCCATGATAGTCTCTATGGCCAGGCCCAATGTGTGCTCAAATAATTATGTGAAACTGTACACATATTAGATTACTCTGTACCACATCCACAAAATATATAATTTAAATATTAAAGAGGACATAATAATGGGACTTTTAGTGTACAGTAAACTTCAATAGTATGCAACATGAGCTTTATTTCGTAAACAATAATGACAACATATATAGCAGCTATAGTAGCTAAAAGACCCCTATTATCTACAAAGAATCATTGTAACCATGTTTTAATTTTCATCAATATTTGCAATGGTCTTAACGCTTTTCGTCTGGTCTTCTTCTGGAGAGTTGGGGGCATCCTATGTGCCCAATACATTTGCATATCTAATGAAGAAAACAAGCTTTTCATAAAAACATTACATACCAAAGATTAGTATATTTGGTAAAGTCATAACTACTAATTTTATATTTTGATTGAAAAAAACATTTTATGAATGCTTTACCATCTATAGATGACAGAATTGTCTGTGGAATATTACTCTTCTTAAGCTGCGTACACACGTCCAATTTTTATTGTTGGAAATGAACGACGAACGACCGATTGGCCAAAAATCATTTGTAAAAAAAGTAACCAACGACGCCGACGAACGAGGATAGTCGTAAATGAATGACCGGATCGGATTGGACGACGATCGTTGACCATCTAT
>NC_092868.1:38415787-38434300 GCF_032062135.1 Pyxicephalus adspersus | reverse complement strand
ATATATACTGTGTGTATATATACGTGTGTACAATATCTTTGAACGATAGCGTCGTTATCTGTATGTACAGGATCGGTGCTATACGATCGTTCGCAGATATCGTGCAGGATCGTTCGTTGTTCATTTACAAACGATAATAATTGGAAGTGTGTACGTAGCTTTAGTGCCAGCTAATATTTTATTTGTCAGACAGTTGTGTCTACAGATCTGTTCATGGCATTAAGCAAAATTTGATAATCTGAATACTTTGGCCTTTTTGAACATTTGTACAAACAGAAATGAAAATCTTGGAAAATTCTTTTAATCAACACTAATTATCTGAAGAGCTGGATTTTACTCTATAGTTAAATGATTTGTCAGTATTGTTAAATAATGAATACAAATCATGTAAAACTTTTATAATACAAAGCGTACAATCAAGTCCATTCTGAATACCAGAGCACCAGGCAAAATGACAGAATAATCCAATATAATTTAAAAAATGGATGTATAGCCAAAACATGGTTTCTTCCGATTCAGAGATGACACTATGTCATCATGTAAAGTGTTCAATAACTTTAATAATGTCAAAGATGGCAAGAGTTTATTACAGACTGTATGGGCCTGATTTATCAAGCAAGTGCGCGTAAGCTCACTGTGCGTATATATGCGCCGATATACGGGGCGTATTTCTGCGAGCCGGAGCCGGAACCGAGTGCTATAGACAGCCACTTGCCAGCCGCATTCCTGCTTTGATAAATGAGCAATAGGGGTCGAGAATACGCCAATTAAGGTGATTAGTTTGCAGCTGCGCGATTCAGGAGGATCTGTTAAGCTCTGTCAAAGGAATTCATAGCAATTAATTAGCGCACACCTGATCCCTGTTCTGTGCGCATCTACAGTCCATTACAGGTCAATTTGAATCTTTAATGCTGCATCTTCTTTTGGGTAAGTGCTACATTTTTATGTTACATTATACTCATTCACAAAATTCATTCATTTATTGTTACAATTGTTGCAGTTTTGATACTTTTTGGTTTGCTTGCAACACTGCAAACTAATTTAGATCAAGCTGTATATATACCAATTAGCACTTTATAATATGTCATCACACAATAGTATGAATGTCAAAGAAATGTCACCAAGCATTTGTGATCTAATTCAAATTTCATTCTAGTTTGGCTTTCTAGAAATCAAATATTTGCAAAAAGGATTGTTGCCAAAGATGTTATAATACATGTATCAAGGGACATTTAGTGATTTCACTTGTGTGTGTGTATATATGTCAAAATACATTTAAATGCATATAAATACATATGCATTTTCATTATTACTATTTAACTGGACTAGTTTTTTTTTTTTTTTTGCTTGGATGGTATGCATAGATGTGACTTTGTAATGCTCAATATTGTTAGTTTTTTCTTTTTCTGCAATGTTTTTGTTTAGCAATTCTTCAGCAATGTGTCATTTTTTCCACAAATATTGAGTACAAATGTCTGCATGGTTTCCACTCCAAACTGCTATTTGAACCCCCTCGTTGCCTTTGTCCCATTCTTAAAGTCAAATTGTCACATATTGGTATTTGAATGTATTATGTACATATTCCTTTTATGAATTAATTGTCATGGGTTTATTAGTCTGACATTTACACTCATGTTGATTTGCTGTTACCCAACTCCTCTGTTCATTTGTAGTAGTGTTACTGGTTTGTTGTCGTTGTGCTGTGCTGCCTGACCTGAGCACTATAGTATACAGACACACTTCCACTTGCTGTCCAAACTGGTTGTGAATTAGTTGTCCAGCTGAGTTGCATACTCATTCTAACACACCTGATGGTAATGGAAGGAGGTCCAGGTCCAGGTTCCAAGCACAACATCAAAGCTCATTGATTGCCAAGCTCACAAGCTGGGTCTCGCATCTTAGAAATGAACAGATGTTCTGTTTTTGCTCAACTTAGTTTTGCTCATTAAATAGTGGAGTGTATGTATTATTTAGGTGTTTACACAAAACAAATAGTACTAGTATATCAAACTTCCAGGGACAAATACACTTTGTGCCAAACCTATGACCTTGCTTTTCCAGCCTTTCAGAGTGTTTCTGCAGATTTGAATGGCATTTTAGACCTTGGCCCACTATATATATTGACTTACTCACCCCAGCTTGGTAGCTGAAGCACATAAAGGTGGATTCCTCCTTTAACTAGAAGCAATATCATCCTAAATGTTGCTTGGAGCCAAGCCCATGACATCAGAAATCACAGGACAAAATAGGCAATCTTTTCAATTTGAAGCATGTAAAGCAATATGCCCAAAAAATCCTTTTTGCCTATTTCTTCCTATAATTTCTCTTTTATATGTATATGTACACAGATAAATATATATATATATATATATATATATATATATACATACAAATAATGCACATGAAGCAAAACAATCAATATAAACATAAAAAAGAAAACTTAGCATGAGGATCCTTTTCTGGAAAATTGGCCGGCACATTTTTCAATTGATAGAACACAGTTCTCACGCACATAGCGGTTCTGCCTTGGGGCACAACAATGTGCATCACACTCCTGAGGTTTGGCGCACAACTATGCAAATCAAACAACTGAGTTTTAATAGGTCAATTGTGCTGTTTTTAGCCTTTCAAACAAATCATAGAAGGGAATTGCTTAAAAACAAGCATAATTGACTTTTTAAATTGTAGGTCCCGGGAGATTGCAAAGGAGATCACATAAAAAGAAACCCCCAAAAAACAAACTACAACATTTTTAAAAAAACTTTATTCAAAATAAACCCATTTGGTAAAATATCACATTAAAATATAGGAACCACACAGACACAACTAAGTTTACATGACAAAAAAAAAAACAATGTAAACCCACACTTCCATATAAAGCCAAATTACTTCAAAAATGGCCTAACAAATATTGCATTAAAAAGATACTCACCAAACCAATATGCAATGTTGACCTATCAAGGGTGGAAAACTGAATTAGAAATTTTTTATGCAGGACAAACATTTAAAGGTGGTAATAAAAACATATTATTGAAATGAAACAATATGGCCACAAACACAATAACATAGCATTAATAATGACTTCTTAATTGCAAAATGGACATTGAAACATTCAAAGCATAAAAACAAATCCAGCTATTGTGCTAAATGGTAGGAAAAGAATGAAATGAAGCAACATAGATTAGGCTAACAAATAAAACAAGAGCTAATCCTTGAAAAAACATAAAGACAAAGGAATAAAGCAAGTTAGACAAGATGATTCCCACAGCTGCATTCATTCATAAGCACAACCGTGGGACTACTGACAGTGTAGGATCCACAGGAACTAGGGGTTACACGAGGACAAATTGAATGTTAAGCTTGTGTTAGGTTTTTACATACATTTAATATAGTTCATGCTACACAGAATGCCTTGTATACTTCACTTTAAACAAGACATTTTGCTTGTTAATAGCTCTTCAGTTGTTTGTACCTTGTATTTTGGTATGTGATCATTTAAAAATTGCTAAAGAGAAAATATATACAAAATATATTGTAGAAAAAGTGTTTGGGACTTTACATTCCTTAATTGCTTTTATGGTGAACAATATAAACAAAAAATATGCTTAAAAAATCTGCAGTGTTCTCTTTGTATTTCTAAAGAACCTCTAGTTCTTAGGCCATGCAAACAGGAATAGGTGGTCTAAGAGAAAGCAAACAGAGGAAGAATTAAAGTGGTAGTTGTGGGGTTCCAGGAAAGGTCAGAGGTGGTAACTGGATTAGGAAGAAGTGGAAGGGGTAGGAGGGAACATTTTGGCAAATGGTTCGGATTAAAGTTCCCTGCCACCTTTCCCTATGTTTTGATTTTATTTGGGTTGGTTAGGTGGTGTTAGGTATTTTGTGGTCCTCAAAGACATTATATATTAATCAGCAAGTCTAGTTAAGGGGGTGGAAACACTGAGAACCCATCACAAGTGTAGTGTTCCCAAGTAGGTCTGAAAGAAATGTTGGTGCCCTCAACTGGTGGTTGATTTGAACTGGTTACAAATAAAGGATATTATTCCTGAGGCAGTGTTCTGTGCAGTACAGACACAGTTGGGTAGCATTCCCCAGTTAAAGATGGTGGCTTGGGATTGGGTGTAGAGTGGGTAAATGGCAAGGGTATGAGTTTTAAGGGAAACTCTGAGCTATCTCAATCAAAGAAACTGGAAATTTACTGATGTGATTTAGTTGCAAATACCCAATTACATGCAAGGAACGGTTAAAACACTGTTTTTGCTTGAATTCCTGCAATAAGCACAGATAAACTATGTGCACTATATGTAAGCCTAAACTCCTTCATCAATAAACCCCCCATTTTGACAACAGTGAGTTACTGGAGCATATATTGTATCACAATCACATATATTGTAACAAAACATAAGTAATTGGCAAAGTATTGTCTTAAATACCACCAAATGATTATTATAATTCTTTGTTTCTTTACAAAATCCTAAACAACTACAAATTTACATTTCATTTACATGGTTCCGTTATTATTTAAGGTACTCCTCCTGGGTTAATCTCTAAAACTCCAAATGTGAGGTCATTCTGAGGTCATAGTCCAGGGAAAGTGTTGCACTGTCAATCAAATTTAATTAATTCTAACTGAAAGGCATCCATTTGGTAAATTGGAAATCTCAAAGGCATGCATAACAGTAAGAAGATGGGACAGGATTTTTACTGGACCTCTTTAGCATTCCATACATTTTCTCTTTGTCTTTCCTTTTGCAATAGAACATTACTACGTTACCAATCAGAATGTCTATATTTAGGTTCATATTCAATTTGCAGAAAATTTTACTGTAAAGGTACATTAACCTGAGCATAGCAATAGCTTTCCTATTCTATGTTTAGATGAGATACTGGCAGACCTTAGCAAACGTTAGTATATGCCAGCAGGGATGGGATGAGTAAATAGCTTTGTTGACTGGTTCAGAATCTGTTGTATTGGCTTATTATAAATAATATATATATATATATATATTACATATTACTAGCCCAAGTAAATTACAATTTCATTAAACAGGAGTGGAATGAATATTTATAAGCTGCTGGCCTGTAAAATTTTGGTCCTTTGCACCCATTGGGCCATTGTGCCTTTAATCCCTTAAACTGCTTTTTGTTTCATCATTCATTAGGTCTGGGCAGCAGTTTTAATGTATATATAAACCTAAGTACTAAAATTGTGCAAATAGCTCAATTTTGCTATTTGTAGATTTTTTTCTGCTCTTTCTGTGTCCTTACTTAAAGTGTAAACTACATGCAGCTGCAATTAATTCAATCAGAAAAAGTAAATACACCCTGTTGGTTGATTGACAGTTGATCTGACCATTTAACAGCCAAGAATATGACTTCTTACTTTAGAGTTGTAACTGGCAAGCTTAAATTCCTTCTCCTTTTTCCCAACATTGGCCCATAGGGAAGGGATCGAGTCATTGAAAATGACAAAATAAGTGGTTATTTTCTCTGGGTCCTATGTCCTCTTGTGTCCTGTACTGATGTAGGAACTGTTGGAGAGGCCACCCAATGGATATCAGCACCAATTATCCATTACTCCGGGAAATATCAGATTCTGAAGATTTTTAAGCAGTTTTCTTCTTCGAAAGGGGTCCCTTTTTTAATCCCTCATTTTAGCAATTCATAATAGGTTTATGGCTGGATACACTGGACCTGATTTATCTTGTATTAAAACTCCCCAAGACTGAAAAAGATACACTTTTATCAGTGAAGCTTGGGGATCCAGCAAACTTGGAATGGATTTCTTAAAAGTAATTTGCTCTTTGTGAGCAAATGTTTTCAATCCTAGACCAGATCCATTTTAGGTTTGCTGGATCACCTAGCTTCACTAATGAAAGAGTATCCTCTCCAGCCTTGGAAAACTTTACTAAATCCGGCCCAAGGTTTCAGGTGCCTATAATTGATACTAATCAATAAATCATCCATTCTCACTATTGTCAAGTCTGCCACCATCAACTGGTCTGCTACCTTCTGTATTCTGACCTTCTATTCATACTAACCTAATAAAATTTTCCTAAAAGGCAAGCTGTAATGGCAGCAAGTACTGAGTCTGAATCCTATTGGAGGATATGGTTCTTTGGAACAGATAACCTTCTTTATGAACATTTTTTCAAATGAGTTGCACACATGCAAGTGTTACGCTGTAGGTGACAGACTCTAATGTTTGTAATTAATATAATTACAGTATAGTTTCTCATTTGACTTTCTGAATAACTTGTATAACTTGACATTTGTTTTCATTGCAAAATAATCAACAATGCAAATGAATAATGTCAAATTACTTTTCATAACAGCAGGAATCAAAATTAGCATGGCTGGGAGCTGAAAGTGAGACTAGATAAAGATGCCACTGTACATTTCACTAGTATCATTAGGTTTGGTTTTATGAACAATTAAAATGCTCTAAGGACTTAAAGAGAGCGCTAATTCCATTAATGTGGTGTAGGGAGCTCATGCTTCAGAGAACATGACATTTTAAGTGAGCACTGTTGACACTAAAGGATTAATTGAAATTATAAAACAGTCAAAAAGAGAATTACTAAACTATGTATTGCAAAAATCAGCTGAGAAGAATAAGACAGGTGGAGATAATATTTTTGAGCCAAAATTATAGATGCTACAGGAGCACCTGTGCCACTATGGACCTCCTACCTATCTCTGCCTCATCTGACAATTTTGTAACACTTATTATTTTTTTTCCAATGATCAAGTCCTCTCACCCGTTTTTGATAACCCTAACTGTGAACCAAGGATGGGTACATAAACCATATCATTACAAAATACATCAATATTTTGAAGGTCAGCAAGAGGAACTAGTGATATGTGCAAATGTCCAGGAGATCAACAGTCCTAGAAGAGTCTAGACACCAAATATCAGTAATCATGCAATATTCAGAAGTGCAGTCTGCAAAAAAAGGTAAAAATTCACTTTCTTCTTTTTTAAATTAACATTTCAGCCTAAATGCAAAAATCATTTGATGTCTGCTAATACTTTCATTAAAATAAAAGCAATCTTCTGTGTAACACTTTAAACCAAAGTTCACTGTATCAGCAGAGTCTCTGGTTATCTGACTTGCATAAGCCTCAACCATAAAGCTGAGCTTTGCCTCTTCATGGTCCAACATTTTAAAAATGAAAACATTTAAAAAAAAGTGTATCAGCAGTCAACAATTACAGGTTCATTGAATGACAGGTGGATCTTATTGTAGAGAAGTCAACCTCTTAGTGATACAATACCGACGGGTTTCTTCGAGGACTCATAAGATGATTTTCAGCTTAGTAAAAACTCAAAATCTTACAATTTAAGTAAATTAGAAATCTGGCTTATTGGAACTCTATACACTACAGGTAATTAATAATCTGCCAAAGAATGAAATAAACATATCTATATACAACATTTCAGTTTGCTTGCCAAGTTTTACTTACATAATCATTTATGTAAAACAACAAAAAGCAGTAAAAAAAACGAAGACTAATATGTAAATTCTAATAAAAAAGCACAACCATTGCATGGAAGTACTAAAATACCTTCAGTCTAAAACTTAACTAGCAGGAAATATTTGAGTTTGGTTTAGATATATTGATATTTGTTATAACATTTTTTTATAACATACTTTCCATCCCATGCTTATTCACTTGATTATATCTATGAAAGGGAGCCATGGTTGCCACCTAGGTTGCTCTTCCACTACTAATTTCTTGTTCACTCCTCATCTCAGTTAGAAAATTATTTTGCAAATGACAAGCGATAGCTTAAAACATGTTAGTGCAGTTTAATGTACAATGGCACTGGGATTCTGACCAGATTAGAGATAGGCAGATCTGTCCAGGGATGATTTGCCAGGGATTCTTTGAATCCTGTGTAAAATTCAACCAACTGAAACCTAGTACTAAATCCAACCAAAAATCTATAAGGAAGAATCTAGATTTCAATTCTGGCCATTTTTGGGATTATTATGGAAACCTTCTTTCAGAAATGCATTGAAACGTCTACATTGCTAGGGAAAACAAGTTCCAATGCAAAAAAAAAAAAAAAAAAAAACACAACTCTTTTTTTTCTCTTTGAGAATTATATTTTTATTTTACAATTAGCTTGTCTATAATATACCTTCAGCTCCCCAATTAGATTATTTTAGCCTGAAAACTAGTTTCTGCAGCAACAAGTTTTTTTAGGCACTAGTTTGTTGAGGCTGTCCTTGTTCTAACTGATTTAAAAGTGTCCTGCAGCTAATTTCAAAATACAATTAAATACAAAAATAGTTAGAACAAGCAACCCTCCCAAATGAGCAAAGAGTTGTACAGATAAAAGAACAGTTTTCTAGTTGATCTTAATCTCCCCCATTACACGCACATGTGTGAGATCGGCATTCCTTTCCCTTTGGAGGAAAAGATGCCCCTTCTGAGAAGAAGCAGCTAGAGCATCCCGGGGTGCATCACGTAGCTATTCCGGGAGGCTCTGCACTCCCATTAAGTCTAAATTAGGACTTAAAAAGGTTGGAGAATCTCCATTTAGAGGTCATATGAGTTCAGTAGGTTCCCACAGTCCAGGTTCCCACTCTCCCTGGGCTGTACTTATCATTGATAAGTACAGCCAAGGGAGTGTAGGAATCTGGACCGTGGAAACCTGCGTTCACAGCTGATTGGAGGCACGCGCCTTCAATCAGATGAGACTGCAGGTGTACTACTGAACACATATGACCTCCATTGAGAGGTCATATGAGTTCAACTAGCCTGCGAACACAAACTTTTCGGTAAGCAAGAACGGACCGATTTGCACATAAGATCAAATTTAAAAATCTTGCTCACTCATCCCTAATATTCAGATCAAACTTACATGGATTAAACAAACATTCCGTAGGTCTTTACCCATTACAGCATGGGTGTATTTAGACCAAACTTGCTAGACAAGTATACTTTCTGGCTCAGAGCAATAAAAGTTTAAATGCGATAAACCTTAAATGTATCTCATCCTAACCCGTTTTGCCTGAACGGCTTCCTCGGGGGTTATATGGAGATTGGTAATGACGAGATGTGTATTAGAAATATGCAGAAACATGCATTGTTGGTAATCATTATGTTTTTTTTTACATTGTTACCAACAATGCATGTGTCTTCATATTTCTATCATGCAGTGCATCATTAACAATCCCCATTTATCCCCTGAGAAAGCCGTTCAGGCGAAACACCCATACTGTAATGGGTAAAAACCTATTAAATGTTGGTATAATCCATGTAAGTTTGGTCTGAATATACTCATGTTTGTGAATGGGCCAACACCTACTAAATTTTGTATATTTTAATAATTTGTTGCACCTTAAGATTGTTTATAGATATTTATAGATATATGTGGATAGATATAGATGTATATATATATATATATATATATATATATATATATATAAATAATGTATGTGCATTGGTGTAGGAATGTTGTGTTTAAACCTGGAACCTGTTTTTCTTTGTACTAGCCATCTGGGTTACCTAGGGGATGTCTAATCGGTGGTTATCAAAGAACCTTAACCAAGGAACAATAAACAAACAGATAATAAAGCAAATGCCAGTACACAAGATCTAGTTCCCAACAAAGTTCTAACAAAATGGTTACCAGTAGGATCCTCAAGGGGTAATAAATCCATCAAGCCTGAGTTAGCAGAAGATGAATGCCTAACTGGACAGGTTAGTTGGGGTGATGACCCAGCTGGACCTTTTGTTTTCAGCTCCAGGTTCCCATATGAAATTAAGCTGCAAGGTCCATTAAAATACATTATCCAACCCTAGTCTAGGGGGTGTGTGTCCACCAATAGCCATCTTACAAATCACACCCAGTAACCAATCCAAGAGCCCCAATGATATCTAATGGGAATTAACTATATAAAAATTGGAACTGAGAGAATGGAGCTCTCTTGTTTTAGGCCAGTGAGGTAAGCTGTTATGGAGTCCTCTTCTAAAGGAAGTAGGCTCTTGAGGTATCCATTACCTCTTAGCAGGTAGCTATAAGATATTCCTGATTGCAGTCTTATGGGTGTCTATATTATAATTGCATTGTTTTTCTCTTTCGTAATTATTATGTACTACTAACCATTATTAGAATATTACAGGGGTTACCTACTAACAACCTTATTTTCATGTACTGTTTATTTTATTGAAGTTCCTTTATCTCAATATCAGACAATGCTGCTGTGCATTTTATGTTTCAACTTGTTTTCTTAATTAAACGGTTTGAATGATTAGCTATCATTTGTGCATGAACCCTCATTCAATGAATATATATGTGCATTGATAAGGTGATTTAATACCCATATGGATGCAGATAATATCCCTAATCAACAAATTGTTATACTGTGACTATTCATTAAATTATAAGCACATTGCCAAAAAAAAAAACATTTCTCAACCCTTTCTCTTCTTTTCATTTTACTCATAGCCTTATAGCCTCATATCCAACCTAACCTTTAGGCAAAATAAAAAGTAATGGCTGGAGCCATGCGAGGAAGGTGTAGGGAGGTCATTACCAGGTGCAGGGAATGTGGACAGCAGAGGGTTAAGGGGAATGGTATGTCAGGTGATGGGGTCAGGTAAGAGGATTGGATGGAGAGGTCAGGTAGGCATTAGGAGGGGTTAAAAGGAGTGGGGGTTAAGAGGCACAAGCAACTACGACAGTGGCAAGTTTCCCTCTCCCTAATAAGATTGGTGGTTTTTCTGGTTGGGGAGACAATTGAGGCTCTCAGAAGGCAGTGTGGTGCACCTGGAAACATAGATTGGTGTGGCAGCTCCAGGTGCTGGAATGGTGTGGTGATGCCTTCAAGAATTAGCAGCCAGATGGTAGTTACAGGTAATATGTGGAAGATGAGGGAATAAGGCTGTGTAAGAGTTACATTGATGTTGGTGCTAGAGTGAAAGAAAGTTTTAACAATGTTATGTGTATATTAGAAGAACTGTGGTTATTTAAGATTATCATTAAAATTGTTTATGAAATAATCGGTCACTTGACCATTTGTGACCATTTGACAATATCAGTGTGTAGAGTCTTTATTTCAAGAGGAGTGAGCATAGTAAAGGTCTTTAGGGGAGCGACTAATAAGTTACATGAGTCGAGCTATTATCTGCATAAAATGTACAATGTGTAGCCAGGCAAAAAAACTATAAGAACTGGTAAGCTGCAATGGGTTTATATATATATATATATATATATATATATATATATATATTTTTTTTTTTTTTTTTTTTTAAATCTATCTATAATTTTTCCAAGCACATTATATTTTTTTATATCTACATTTTCCCTAACACAGTTCTTTTACTACCCTTTTAATTATTAACATAAGCATTTCAACCTTTTTTATACCATTCCCATCAATATTTCAAACAGCATTTCTGTCAAAAATTGATCCTCAATAGTATTTTTTTAGCAGGATAATAAGATTTACCTTGTAATTTTTCACTCTCGTTTTTTATCCTAAATCTTATAATGAGCCATCAATCCAACTCTAGCATGTGTTATAGCCTAAGGTCCTCAAGTGCCTTTTTAAAAAAAACTAATTGTGCAACATTTATAATTTGGATTGTTCTCTGGAAAGCAGCAAAATCCGATTATATAGGATACATAATAATTTGTGCAAAAAACTAATGGCTCATGAGAGTATCAGTCATCTATTTCTTTGGCTGTATATCTGAAGATTGTAATGAAAAATGGCTTTTTTGAAAACAAGATCAAAAGTTAATGTAAAAGCCATTGATGTACCTAAAGGTGGAATCTGGTTAAGGAAAAAGAAAATATTTTTCTGCACTTGATTTGCTTGCTATATGAAATATTGACATAAACATGGATCAACTAAGGAACACAATACACATTTCCCTAACCTTTCAATTTTGAATATATATTAAGAAAAATTGAGTAATGAGATATATTGATCATATTGAATAGAAACGAGCAGTTAGTCTGGGCTGGTACTGTGTTTTCATTTGCCAGGTTTGGAAGTGCAAATATATTTTTTTAATATTTTTTTTTAAACAAAGTTAAAAAAATGCCTACCCAACTTCCCCCTCTCTAGGATAGCAACCATTATACCTGGTCTAAATAGTTGGCACTTTTTGTAGAAGAGTGGAGGTGGCAATAGCAAAACTCCCACCCAAATGAGGGATTGTGAGTATATGGATACTTGTCCATAGGTCCCACAGCTGGTGTTAGATAATGATTTCAGGACATATCAAAACACTTACCTCGTGATTAAAGCATACATTTGTTTTCATCTTAAAGAAAGACAACATGCAAACTGGCACGTTAATGTTCCTTATTTAAATTTTGTTTTATTTTTTTTTTGTGAGAATAAAAAGCAGAATATGAGGTTTGCATGTCTAACACAGACAATCTAAAGCTGCGTACACACTTCCAATTTTTATCGTTGGAAATGAACGACGAACGACCGATTGGCCAAAAATCGTTCGTAAAAAAAGTAACCAACGACGCCGACGAACGGGGATAGTCGTTGGAAATGAACGACCGGACGTCACTTCCTGTATCGTTCAAAAGATCGCATCTATCGTGTGTACAATATCTTTGAACGATCGTGTCGTTATCTGTATGTACAGGATCGGTGCCATGCGATCGTTGGCAGATATCGTGCAGGATCGTTCGTCGTTCGTTTACCAACGATAAAAATTGGAAGTGTGTACGCAGCTTAAGCAGAGCTATCTTGAACCATGCGATTCCAATGTATGGGGGGAATTTTATTATCTCAGTTTTACTTTAAATTGCTGTAGCTAAAGAACGTTGCCTAGTGACCTGAATTTATAGCACTGATGATCACAAAGTATCAGAAACTTATTATATAAAACTACCGTCTTCCAGATGAATGGATATCTGCAGTAAACAGATATGCCACAATGTATATGAATCAAAAGGACTTCAGTCACGGTTTTAGTACAAAATTATATTAGATGTAGCTGTACTTAACAGATAATAATTATTTCAAAGTAAAAAGCTTAACTTAACAGCAAACCCTGCAATCTCATTGGCCAGGCTAAATCACTCAGTTGACAAGTTTGTATAAAACTTCAAACTTATGACAATACTGACAATATTAATATATATTAAAAAAACAATACTGGGTATTATACAATTTGTAATGTATTCATCATCAAAGATTATGTAGAAACAAATATAATAAAGTACATTAATTTTTTTGTCAACACACACAAATTGATACAAACCATACTGTTCATTTTCCAACTATTTTTTGGATTGTACAAAATACCTTTCCTTGTGTTTTCACTGCCACTCATTTGGTTTTTCTTTTAGCATGCTTGAGGTATAAATAATTTACATATAGTAACAACTGAAAGCATGTTTTTAGGTAATAATACTTAAGAACCTATTTGCTTACATGGTCCTTGTAATTCCCCAGAATCGCCTACCATTTTCTGTGACATATATCATCATTGTATCTCTCTCTCTTTCAGAATTGAAAATGTGAACATTTAAATAAATAGGTTTATAAAATAAATAATACTTTACTTGTATCAGTAGGATATACTATTGCCAGTCAATGTTTTCTTTATTTAATATACAAGTTTCAGCCTCCCTGCAACAAATAGAAATGCTGCTGTGAATTCCATACTATTAAATAGGAATTGATGTTGTGATTTATGGTCACTTATGCATTGTGGGTCTGTTATCATCAATATATAATAATGTTTTTAAATTGTAAGACCTTGCAAATGTTTTTATCATTTTTTTTTTTTTTTGGTCTTTTACCTATGTGTCTGCTACCGCAAGATTTACCTGACTCCTTGCAGCTTAAGCATAATCTAGTCAATTGTAAAAAATCCAGCTCAAGTAAGATTTATAAAACATAAACACAATTACAATATCACTTTAAAAAAAATTGTTTTAAGGTGATACTCTATTTGTTTTCACTCTTTAAAAGTCCCATTTGTGCTGGATATGGTACATGGTTTTTGAGTTAGTGATGTGGCGTACACTTTATAATGCTCCACATGGTAAATATGGTTGATGATCTATTGAGTTACTACTATCCAGTTGTATTTGCTCATGCTGTCCTAGTCATGTTGTGTACTTTGCTTGCAGTGGTAGCTTACTCCAGTGACTTCCTGGTTTATCCTGGGTGCCAATGAGCATGATTCTGGTTTCCATTGATTTTAATTTTTTGGATTTGCAAATTTTTGATTTGCTAATTACTCCCAGCCCCCCCCCCCCCCCCCATAGATTTGCAGTTTTGATCTGTCATATCATCCATATACCACACAGCTGACCTGATGTTTGCATAAAAATATGTCTGTGCTTCTTGAGTAGGGGGACCTTTGCATCCAAAATGTAACATATGTTAGGAAAAGCAAGTAAATCAAAATTGAACCATGAAACGTAGAAACAAATGTCCTTCTGCTTCAATAGATTTGTAAATACCGCTATTACTTTCAAGAACAGAATCATTTTTTAAATAAGCTCCTGGAATAAACTAACTTACTTTCATTTTGTTCAGCAGTTTGTGGCAATAAGTAATGTGCTGCACTCAGGTATTCTCACTGTGAGAAAAATTTTTCTTTGATGTACAGAGAAGGAGAAGATGCATACGCAGCAGTTTGGCCCTTTACAAATAATCTTCAAAATATCAAGAAAACTACAATACAATAAAAATTGTGAATACATGATGTAAAAAAGCTGGAAATGTTGGTGATTTGAAGCAAGACCCATTTTCTTTTATTTTAAAACAATTTTAATTAGTAATTCTGTGCAACTGACCTTACAGTATACAAAATGCCAACTGTAACCATAAAGACTTTATGTCACTTTAGAACAAATTCATACAATGCTTATTAAAATAATTTTGAAAAAAAATAGGAAAAAAAAGTGTGTCTGTGATTCACTAAACCTCTAAGGATTCTTGCAGTAAATTAAAAAAGTGTCTGCAAAATGAAAAATGTTACTAGTGTGTTTTAGAATAGTCAGAGGAAAATAAAAATGAATGATAATAAATGCGTCAGACCAAGCTGCTACCTGTTAGCATTTACATTTTATTGTGTGTCATAAAAATATGAGACTTTTTTTTTATCATAGCTTTGCAAATGTTTAAATATTGACCCAGTAAGTATTTTTTTGGTGATGACCCAGTGGTCGGAGAAAATCTTCATAGTTGATCTAAATAGGACTTATCAGAGAGAAAAAGTAGCTGCTTGTTAAGACACTTAGATACTTTTGATCTCTGAGCAGCCCCGTTATGCTACGTTTCTATTCTGCAAAATCATGCTTGGCCAGAAGATTAAGGCAAAGAAACAAAAACATATCCACTGATCAGTAATAGCCAGCTAGATTTCCCTGGAATATTTTAGAAATATACTTTTCTTTACTAGTACTCCAGTACAAGTAAAACTTTAAAACAACTCTTTTCATGTAGCTATTTTCTGCCAGCCACAGACGTCAAAGAACGCCAATTTAGAAACTTAAAAATTCTCAATCAAAGTGAGAAATTGGGGCAACTATGTAAAGGCGGCCATACCAAGGCATTCTGGAGATTCAATCGCTCCACAGATGTGAAAATCTTTTCATGCTTGTGACATAGTTAGGGGTTAGGAAGCACATCTGTTTCATGTTGCTTTCTGCTTGACATTTTTACATCCATTAAGATACACAGCCTTATCAGAGCCTTTGAAGATATTAAGAAATACAATGCCTGACTCACCAATGTAAAATGTGAAGATGTGCTTTTGGTTTCCTGTCAGCTCTGCAGATGATTCTCCGTCTTCTGATACTGTGTAAATGTCGCCTCTTTGTCTCAGCTGTCATCTTGGATTGGCTTTCTTTTCAGCAATACTTCACTTACTTTAAAAGAGAAAGCCACACTCAGAAGTGATCATCTTTGTAAGAAGCTAAAAGACATAAAACAAAAATGAATGCACGTCTGGAAACATATTATCATGTGTTTTAGAATTGTAAGATACAGACTTAGGAGTTTTCCATGATATGGTAGAATAACAATGAAGAAACTCTTAAGAAACATACTTTCTATTTTGTGCCTAGGTAAGCTTGGCAAGTAGCTGTACTTTATGTTCAGTTTTTGTATAAAACAAAATCAGGCGTATGCTGCTGTTAGGAAAACAATGTGTTTTGGAGAAACATTAGTGGTGCAAATCAATCCACGCAAAACAAGTTTAATGGGTCTTTTATATGTGTTCCATTGTGGTATGTTACCATAAAGGTATCTCAATGTAGTATTTTATGCATTAAAGACTAAGTTTGCTTTGAATATGAGTGACCAGGCAGGTCTTTATTGCAGAAAGGGACAGACAACACATTGCTGGGAAATTAGGTTATCTAGGCCCGGCCAATCAAGATGGCCAAAGAGCTGACTACAGGAAGGAGATTGGGTAAAGATAGCGACACTTGCAGTTAAAAATTTGTGATCAGGCAGGTAAAGTTATTTTATTGAAGAAAGGACATCACCTGGCCAACAGTAAATTGGACTGTGTCCTTTAGTAGAATATATAACAAATTTTAGTCCCATTAAGCAAAAGTTTGTTATAAACTTTACATGAGGACATAGCTTCATCTAGTCGTCTGACCCGATTGTAAACCTGGATTGTTTTTGTAATGTCATTTTCAGGTAAAACCTTGGTTTATATGCAACTTTATATGGTATTTAAAAAGAGAGATCCAAGGTTCTGGTACACTTTAAGTTTTATTAAAACAGATCCAGTCTAGATATAATCCAACACATTTAGAAGTCAGAGCTTCAACAAGGCTTGACACATATTAATTAAAGTAGGAGACATTTATTGATGAGAACGGAAGTGAGTGGAGGAGTAAAAAATTGTTTTGATGTGCACAACCAAGCTTCAGAACAGCTGGTTGTAGCAGCACCACTTCTGTTGCACACAATATGTTAGTGTATCTTGGAGGAATAGTACTCACTTTTTAATTGCAGATATAATCTTATTTATTACCTGCTGAAATTCTGAACAGCTGAAAGGTTGTTTTGTTCTGACAGGGTGATATTTGGAACATACAAAAACATGATATTATTGGACAACTGATTTTTTTTTAAAGGCCCAGAGCTTTCCAGGAATTATAATTTTTTTTCTAAATGTAAATTCAATTTTAAATTGTAGGTTCGGGACTGTAGGTTTGTTCTTAAGTTGAATTTGTATGTAGGTCGGAGAAGGTATAATTTTTTAATAAATGCAATTAGGACAGATGTTTGTCTCAACATAATATTAGGCAGCATGGTGTCAGTTACTGTATAAAAATCCTCACTGTGAGTTAATCACAAACAAAGTAAAAAAAAAAAAACTTAATGAAGCCTAGACATTTATTAACCTCCAGAGCAAGCTGTGCTTTGATATGCAAAAAGAAACAACTGCAGGGTTTGTCTTGGTCATTAAAGAGTTACAAGATGTTACAGATCAGCTCAGCTCATAAAATCATCCACAACCTTTGCTTAGCAAAAGATTTCTTCAGCAAGTCATGCAAACTGCCCCATCAAGCCTCCATCCTGCACACAAGTGAGCAGGGAAGCCCCGTTTGTATCGTATGTCAGATATCGTTAGCTGGGGGACTACTTGTATTGATGATTTTATTGTTCAATATTTCTTTATTGTTAGTTTTTGAAAATTACAATACAAAAATAAAAAGGAAACAGTAAGAAAAAGAATATAAAAATATCAATACAGTAATAACAAAACAACCACAGCAACAACAACAACAAGGAAGCCTGCCTATACCTAAAGAACTGCACATAGTAAAACATACACAATCACAAAAATCTTTTATAGACTGTCCATCAATTACCTAACCACAGTACAGGAAGAGTGATTTAGCCAAAGGTCCCATTTGATCAAAAATTTGTTATAGTTGAAATTAAGAATATCAATTGTTTTTTCATATGCGCGAAACAGGTTCAGATCAGCCACCACCTCTCTATGACTTGGGATTTGTGAGCTTTTCCATAGTCTGGTGATA
Organism: Pyxicephalus adspersus; assembly: GCF_032062135.1. Taxonomy (NCBI): domain Eukaryota; kingdom Metazoa; phylum Chordata; class Amphibia; order Anura; family Pyxicephalidae; genus Pyxicephalus; species Pyxicephalus adspersus. Next base: position 38,416,290 of record NC_092868.1, on the reverse strand, counting down.
AGCAATTTAGAGATTAAAAGTATCTGGATAATAATATTTCTAGCACCAGACGGGAAACGCCCTCTGTTCAGATGTAAAATAACCAATTCGGGTGTGGGAGATATTTGTAGATCAGTAATATCATATATCAGCTGAAATATGCTGTTCCAGTAGGAACGAAGAGATCTACAGTACCACAGAATATGGGACAGTGAGCCAACCTCGCCACAATTCCTCCAACATTGTGCCGAACAGGAGACAGAGAACTTAGATAATTTATAAGGAGTTAAGTACCAGAAGTTAAGTGTACGTTGAAAAAGATCCCAGTGTTGTTCACATCTAGTTGCCTTATAGGTGTTCCTAATAGCATCCGCCCAATCCTCAGGAGTACATATAATACTCAAGTCCCTGATCCATCTTTGCATATTGGTGGAGAGAGAAAATTCTAAATTCCCATTAATTAGATTATAATATTTAGTTATACTATGTTTATGTGATAAAGGCATTATAAAAAGATGTTGTAG
>NC_092868.1:38414244-38415540 GCF_032062135.1 Pyxicephalus adspersus | reverse complement strand
AGACTAGATTGAAATTTTTCCAACACTGTAAGGAAGTTTGTATGGTGGGGTACACCGAGGCTGGCACCGGGTGTCCCATCTTAATAGCTATTAATAAGAGACGTAAGTTGGATACTGTCGTTAAATGTTGCTCTATCTCGACCCATAATTTCTGTGGAGACGGGTTCCACCAATCAAAAACTTGAGAGAGGACTGCAGCTCTATAATAATGGATTAAATTAGGAATGCCCATCCCTCCAAATTTTTTATTTCTAGCCAAAATATGAAATGCACATCTAGGTCTTTTCCCTCTCCATACATAGTTTCAAATCATTTTTTGTAAAGATCTAAGATAATGTTTAGGAAGAAAAATGATAAGTGTTTGGAAGAAATATAAAATCTTGGGCAAAATATACATTTTTATTACAGCAATTCTACCCGCCATCGATATCTCTATATTCCTATATTTCTCCAGTTCAGAAGACAAAGATATCATCTGCAAAGAGACTAATCTTATGGGTACGATCACCTACCTTAATGCCACGTATCTGCGGATTAGATCTTATACTTTCTGCCAAAGGTTCAATTAATAAAATAAATATTACTGTAGAAAGTGGACAGCCTTGCCTGGTCCCGTTAGTAATCGGGAAACTGGGCGAAAGGGCTCCAGCTGTGAAGACTCTCGTTGAAGGACCTGAATATAAAGACAGGATAGCTGATTTAATAAAACCAAAAAAAGCAAATTTGTCTAACACCTTAGATAAGTATTCCCAGTAAACTCTGTCAAACGCCTTTTCGGCATCTAACGACAACAGTGTGAAGGGTTTCTTAAGAAGATCAACGTATTTTAAAATATTAATGAGGCTTCTGGTACCATCTGAAGCCTGTCTATTTTTCACAAAACCTACTTGATCTGGTTGTACTAACAGAGGTATAATATTTTAGAATCTATACGCCAAAACTTTGGCATAAATCTTCATATCTGTGTTTAAAAGAGATATAGGACGATAACTGCTAGTGATCTGAGGGTCCTTCACTGGTTTAGGGATTGTAACAATAATTGCCTGCAACATTTCTGCAGGAAAAGACCCCTGAGCTCCTGCTAAATTAAAGATCCCCTTCAAGTGAGGTACAAGAATTCGGGCATATATTTTATAGTATTCAGCGGCGAATCCATCCGCTCCCGGAGATTTCTTATTGGGAAGAGTATTAATTACCCTTAATATCTCCTGGTCAGTAAAGGGAGTAGATAAAGAAAGCTGATGCTCAGGAGAAAGTTTGGGTAGGTTCACCTTACCAAGAAATCTATTTATAAGA
>NC_092868.1:38408069-38411836 GCF_032062135.1 Pyxicephalus adspersus | reverse complement strand
TATGCCCGTGTAAACAATCTTCCTTCTGGGAATTAGACTCTAATGGTTGCAGTTTCTCTGCTTGTGTATCAGGGTTACTTTGAGAAGATTTAGTAGACCCGGGTGACTCACCAGCTGTTGAATTCAGGCCTTCCACGCAGGGAGATCCCGTTTCCTCTGAGGACAGAGAAGCAGGAGAATCCGGAGTTGCTGAGGGAGGCCTCAATCCCACGCCATCTTGAGAGTCTGTCACGTCCTGCGACTTGAAAAAACTGGTGAGTTTCCGCGGCTCCGGTTTTGTCTTCTTTCTTTTTGTCATGCTTTCCCAGCTCTGAAGGGCAAGGGCCACCAGAAGGTACAATAAATTCCAGAGATAAGAGGATAAAAGACGCTGAAATAGAAGCTAATGACTCCTACATGTATAGAGCAAAGAGATCAAGCGGCCATCCTGCAGCCGGCCAGACACGCCCCCTCGTATTGATGATTTTACATAACAAGAACTAAAAAGGGACATTTTGGTTAAAAGTAGAGAATGAACAAAAAGCTTATTCAGTCTTTTGCCTCTGAGCCTGTCCACCTGCTAGTTTAGGATATATTCCTAGTTTGGTATATTCCAGCAACTTCTGTTGCATTTTTCACAATTTAAAATATAATTTATTGGTCCTTTATAATGACTTCAACAAAATGGTCCAATGAATATAAAAAAAATGTCAATTATTTTACCTTTATGCAACTATTATTAGTGGGCACACCATTTAAGATAGAGTTGTCAAGAAGAAGATTTGCTATTTCTGATTTTTATGTGACTGCACCCTTAGACAGTTTCTTTAAACTTAAAAAGCAGAAATTGCTGGGAGAATATAAAGATATAATGGATTTATTCACAGACTTTAAAAATCTTTACATGGGCATAAACTAACTGTCTGAACATCAAAGCTGTCATACCAGCATAATTAAAAAGATGTCTGTATAAGCATCTTATATTTAGAGTACACTTGAAACAAGTTTTTTGTTATCTATAATAAACTTTTATGCTGAAAAAGATAATACAGCTAATTCTATAAAAAATAATACAGCAAATTTTTGCAGAGCTTCAAACTTTAGTTCTTGTTCTTGTCTATCCAAGAACACGAACCTGAACTGTATAGTGTATAGGCTTTGATGGCATTGGCAGGTTATAGAGTTTGGTGTCAGAATAAGAAACAGCAAATTCTTGAAAGTATGAAGCCTCCATTTAAAAACATAACAATTGCCTGTTTTTTCTCAAATTAATTTTTTCTTTTAATCACAGGTACGTATTTGAAAAAAGAAATACTGTAAATGGGTGTTAGAAAGTGCCATAAATGGTTATTGTTATACATATTCTGTGCCAGTGGCTTAAGGGACATTGAAACAAGAGATTGAGCATGGCAGCCAGGGAAGTCAGCATGCTGGGTCATATAACTTACAGAAAGTCTGCATTGTGGGTATGGTAAACTTTAAACTTTTCTGCTGTTATCAGAAAAATAGATTTTTTTTTCTGCCTGCCTTGCCATCCAATGCCATACCCAATAAAAGCATAACACAGTTTAGTAAGCCAGGGGTAACACTCACGGTAACTTAGCTGACTTGGTTGATAATTCCCATAAAAAAAAAATAATTGCATCTAATAGCAATGATTTTCTTTTACCCAACATGTGAGCAATCTGTTCTTTAATAAAAGGTTAAATATAATTCTAACAAAAATGAATGACACCACAATTAAATGCATCTCCCTCTGTCCTTAAGGTTTCAAGAAAGCTAAGAACAGGAGGCTACATCCATGGGGACTGACAGAGCAACAGAGCAACTATACCACTATTTTTTTTTTAAATAGTTTGTTTTTAGTTTGAGGGGAGGATTAATCCCCTTCCTTCACCGGCACAGCGGTAGAGACTGAATGGCAAATGTATGTCATGGATCCCAGAAGGCCTCGGGCTGTTCTCTCTGTGAATACCGAAGCTCGGACATGCACAGAAGGGTTTTTTCCATAACCTAAAATCATTGCCAATCCCATGCATGCACAGTGAGATTGAAATATTTTTTTGTACATTTACAGGAATGCACGTCACCCAATCTCGTGCCCGTGCAGTGTGATGCAGATGGTGGTGCCCAGTGTTCAGTCTGCACTGGGAAAAAGAAGGAAGATGGAATGGTGTGGGACTGGATTATGACGGGATTGACGGCTTTCTACCTGTAAAGGCATAATTATTTTATTGAAAGTTCTGCTTTAAGTTTATTTAACCAAACCCCTTTAAGCTCATTTCACTACACCCTTCATTCATGTAATATATCATTACTGTTTTTATGGTGTCTGGTGGTTTCTCAGATCTTTTACAATCCTAGAAAGGCCTCTGGGAAGGGCATTCAATATATATATATATATATATATATATATATATATATATATATATATACTATGAATATTAGTATGTAGTCAATACAGTGACTTGACCAACACTAAACAATTTTTTTATTGTAAAACCATAACTTCAAAGAGAATATATTAGACCCATTTCACAAAGATTTATTACAAGGAGAATCTTTGTTTTGTAGACTTGTTACTGTAATTTTTACATTTTATTAGACTTGAGCTTTACCAAAACAGAGAAGAAGGTTATTAGATTTTATTGTAAAACTGATTACAAGATGTTAATTTTTGAATACGTTAAAAATAACGATGGCAGTAAAGAAACAAGTTTCATTAAACATCTTTTTTTTTTTTTTTAAAGTCATATGATTGAAAAAGACAATAGAGTGGGCATGAAATGAGTAATGTGTATGCCAATGTATATTAGCACTAACCAAAGTCATGGATTATCAAATGCCTACTTTAAAATACTAAGCAGTAGTGGGATTGCCATATGCCAGTACATACGTTCACTTGTCCTTTTCATATCATCTTTTTATACTAACTTGGTCCATTTCCTCCAGCACTGTTATATATTGCAAGTCTGTCCTTTTCCACAAGATAAGGAAGGTAATGTTTGCTTCAGACATAAAGAACAGCTTGCATAATCTAATCGATGGCAGTTTTTAAATGTCATTATAAAAATGTTGCCGATCTCACGTAGAGGGGAGAGCAGTTGGTGGTCATTTATAAGCAAAGAGCCATTTGTTTAATTTCTAGACTAATTGCATATTAATAGAACGGACAAAATATTTTGTATAAACAAAATACTTTGATTTTCTACCATGCCACCAAATTCCACAGTTACATTGAACCTTACAACCAGTTAATAAGTTAAGTTAATTCACTTCTAATCAGTCATACCATGGCAACCTTTTATACATATTTTATTTTTATTTATTCTTATACCTAAGTAAAAATGTGTCAATTTACAGCAACTTTTGTTTCCTTAACCTTTAGGGCAGGTTCAGATCTGTCTATAAATGGTGCTATCCCATGCGGCTCTCCACAGCTGGCACCTTGCCAGGCACTTGAACACTAACACGGCAGCACCACTTCCTAAAAAAACAGCATCTGTGCATTTGATGGCTGGGGCAGTAATAATTAGTGTTGGTCCAATAGCTCACTATTCGATTCGACAGCTATTCGGCCGAATATAGCAATTATACTATACACTATTCCATACCCCTGTACTTCACATGAATATCAAAGTGCACCTGTCACATCAATTTTAGGCTAAAGCTAGGTACACACTTCCAATAATTATTGTTAGAAAATGAACGATTACGACCGATCAACGATTATGCACGATTATACTTGAACAATCATATTGTGCACAATTCTGTATATGCTGTAACAA